>NC_049980.1:9041074-9043389 GCF_000003815.2 Branchiostoma floridae | reverse complement strand
GAATTTCATAGAAAAACCCATAACGAGTAGGCAAAAAGCAATTTGAGTACTATAAATTATTTCATCACTTTTCTACAAGGCTCGAAAGCGAATGAAGTTTCTCCTTGCGGAAACCACTAAGCGAACCCTTCAGTAACCGCAGAGTGATCCCATACGATGGCACTTCCAGAATCTTCAACAAAATGTGCGTTACTTTTGTCACTTGAATTTCATAGTAAAACCCATATCGCGTAGCGCAGAAAGCAATGTGAGTACTAAAAATTATTTCATTATTTTTCTACAATGCTCGAAAGCGAATGAAGTTTCGCCTTGGGAAATCCGCCTAGCGAACCCTTCGGTAACCGCAGAGTGACCCCATACGATGGAACTTCCAGAATCTTCAACAAAATGTGCGTTACTTTTGTCACTTGAATTTCATAGTAAAACCCATACCGGGTAGGCAGAAAGCAATTTGAGTACTAAAAATTATTTCATTATTTTTGTACAAGGCTCGAAAGCGAATGAATTTTTCCCTTGGGAAAACCGCCTAGCGAACCCTTCGGTAACCGCAAAGTGACCCCATACGATGGAACTTCCAGAATCTTAGACAAAATGTGCGTTACTTTTGTCACTTGAATTTCATAGTAAAACCCATAACGAGTAGGCAGAAAGCAATTTGAGTACTAAAAATTATTTCATTACTTTTCTACAAGGCTCGAAAGCGAATGAAGTTTCGCCTTGGGGAAACCACTAAGCGAACCCTTCGGTAACCGCAAAGTGACCCCATGCGATGGAACTTCCAGAATCTTAGACAAAATGTGCGTTACTTTTGTTGAATTTCATAGTAAAACCCAGAACGAGTAGGCAGAAAGCAATTTGAGTACTAAAAATTATTTCATTATTTTTCTACAATGCTCGAAAGCGAATGAAGCTTCGCCTTGCGAAAACCGCCTAGCGAACCCTTCGGTAACAGCAAAGTGACCCCATACGATGGAACTTCCAGAATCTTAGACAAAATGTGCGTTACTTTTGTCACTTGAATTTCATAGTAAAACCCATAACGAGTAGGCAGAAAGCAATTTGAGTACTAAAAATTATTTCATTATTTTTCTACAATGCTCGAAAGCGAATGAAGTTTCGCCTTGCGAAAACCGCCTAGCGAACCCTTCGGTAACCGCAAAGTGACCCCATACGATGGAACTTCCAGAATCTTCAACAAAATGTGCGTTACTTTTGTCACTTGAATTTCATAGTAAAACCTATAACAAGTAGGCAGAAAGCAATTTGAGTACTATAAATTATTTCATTACTTTTCTACAAGGCTCGAAAGCGAATGAAGTTTCGCCTTGTGAAAACCGCTAAGCGAACCCTTCGGTAACCGCAAAGTGACCCCATACGATGGAACTTCCAGAATCTTAGACAAAGTGTGCGTTACCTTTGTCACTTGAATTTCATAGTAAAACCCATAGCGAGTAGGCAGAAAGCAATTTGAGTACTAAAAATTATTTCATTATTTTTGTACAAGGCTCGAAAGCGAATGAATTTTTCCCTTGGGAAAACCGCCTAGCGAACCCTTCGGTAACCGCAAAGTGACCCCATACGATGGAACTTCCAGAATCTTAGACAAAATGTGCGTTACTTTTGTCACTCGAATTTCATAGTAAAACCCATAACGAATAGGCAGAAAGCAATTTGAGTACTAAAAATTATTTCATTATTTTTCTACAAGGCTCGAAAGCGAATGAAGTTTCGCCTTGGGGAAACCGCTAAGCGAACCCCTCGGTAACCGCAGAGTGATTCCATACGATGGTACTTCCAGAATCTTAGACAAAATGTGCGTTACTTTTGTCACTTGAATTTCATAGTAAGACCCATATCGAGTAGGCAGAAAGCAATTTGAGTACTAAAAATTATTTCATTATTTTTGTACAAGGCTCGAAAGCGAATGAAGTTTCGCCTTGGGGAAACCACTAAGCGAACCCTTCGGTAACCGCAAAGTGACCCCATACGATGGAATTTCTAGAATCTTCAACAAAATGTGCGTTACTTTTGTCACTTGAATTTCATAGTAAAACCCATAACGAGTAGGCAGAAAGCAATTTGAGTACTAAAAATTATTTCATTACTTTTCTACAAGGCTCGAAAGCGAATGAAGTTTCGCCTTGGGGAAACCACTAAGCGAACCCTTCGGTAACCGCAAAGTGACCCCATACGATGGAACTTCCAGAATCTTAGACAAAATGTGCGTTACCTTTGTCACTTGAATTTCATAGTAAAACCGATAACGAGTAGGCAGAAAGCAATTTGAGTACTATAAAGTATTTCCTTACTTTTCT
>NC_049980.1:8947225-9031157 GCF_000003815.2 Branchiostoma floridae | reverse complement strand
ACCAAAATTGGAAGGTTACATACACAAAATTGTCTCACAGTGTTTGCCGCTTGTAACACCAGCGCGAAAGGTTCATGAACCACATGAATGCATTTCTTATTCAAGTATGTTGTTCAAATCTATGTGTAAAAAATTCAGTCATCAAAATTTGACCACTCTCAGGCAACTAGCGATGGAGCGCCATGAGTTTGAGCGCAAGAAAAAGCGTACCGTGTTGGGGCACCTCCCGTTAAGCATAAGACTGAAGTTATCTATTGAAACCTTGAATTAACACAATTGTCAGTTCCCACAAATGGAGATCAATTCGGCACAAGACAATCAGTACAAGTATTTTATTAAATTTGATGAAGAAATTTGAAAATATGTAGTATATAGTAGTGCTATCTGCAGTAAGACACTGTTGATAAGTCACTCGTCATATCCAGAAACTGGTGGATGTACTTCATGTATTTGCAAGCAGTATGTTCTCTTTAACTCCCCTTTGTTACTTGGTGCAGTAACTAGTAGTGTTGATTGTAACTAGACTAGATAATGATTGCTCAAATTGGCAGTATAATTACTGTCGATATACAATGTATCAAGGATACAGTCATTGGAAGTATGGCTCTAGGGTACTGTTGGAATTTTAGCGCTGGTTTAATGTTCGCAGTTTTTGCAGTAACTATTTATCACCGCAAACTTAAAGCCACTAGGAAATACTCATTCTTTCTGCTGTCTAGTCCTACACTTTGATTTCTGAACTCAAAAGGCCAGCTAACTAAAAACTACTATGGACACGCTATTTTCTCCCACAAATTTTAATCCATTTAAATTCAATGGCTTTTACAGTAAAAAGTAGCATGATACCATTAGTTCTATTTTCATACAGTGTAAAACTAAGTTACAGACACATCAATTTAGGTTAAAAATTCAGAGAATAAGATATGCCAAATAGCTATCACTCAAGCAACTGGATATGATTTTGGAAACGGTCAGACATTTCAGATAACGTCTTTCGTGAGTGACACTGAAGAGATCTTGTTGGAGATCAGGTTTAACTCACAGACCTTAGAAGCTGTCACAGAACCTTTGAGCTGACATTGCTGCATTGCAGAGGATTGTGTTAAAGCAGGGTAAGACAGATGGGGTCCCAGGATAAGAGACATTTATCTCTGGTAAGTCTCTCATCTTTATTAGAGCTTTCAGACTGTCAGGGTGACGGATTACCCCTCACACATTGCCCGAGACGTGGCTTAGCTGGCTCCACATCTTGTCCATGCTAAAACTGTTAGATACAGGAAGTGACCCAGACAAGACTGATGCTTAGCATATAAAATACCATCTCCAACTTCAGCATACAGACATTTTGTTCAGCACCATGGACAGGGCCCGGTACATGTTCTGCTGTGGCAATGGATTGAAGAAACTTTGTAGATTTAAGGTTGGTCAGCTGACATTTATTTATGGATATGTAGTTAAGGACAAGAATTTTTAAAATTGGTCTTAGCTGCTTGATTTCTCTATTAGGAGAACTTTAGAAATATTAAGTAAGCCTGGGGTTGGACAAGTTTTTGAAAGTTCACCTGTCCTATCAGGCAAATAGTAAGTTTTCAAATACATGAAAAATTTTCACTTGTCTCAAATATAAAAATGACATTTTTCTACATGTATTTGTAATGGAATCAGTGGCTCTCTTTTTGTGTGTTGACCAATGCAGGATGCTGTGACAGTGAAAAGTCACAAGTATATCAAAATCTCATTCTTGGAAAAAATCTTGCACGATCGGGCAAGTGGCGCAGGACATTCACTTGCCCAATGGGCACTTTCAATTGCCCTGGACAATCGGGCTAGTGGACTTGCGTGGGAACCCAGAAGCCACTATAATCTGTCATATAAGACAATGTTTTCCCCAGTGCCATCAGGTGGTGTTGGCAAGAATGGATTATATTATAGTCATCTGCAGCTGCTGTGACCAAAGGGCTGACGTAGTATACCACAGGGGGCAGCGTTAGTGGTTATCTGTTGTGAATAGGACAGAGCAACCCTACTGAGATTACTGACAGGATTGGTTATTCAGGGAGAGTCTGGTCCTGACACTTGTTGTTCCAGATACAGTGGCAATGTTCCATTCATGCCAGTTTATGGTGTTGATTGTAAATGGATTGTTTGTTCTATGGAAAAGACCAAATGTTTGCCTGGACTGAAATATAATGCTCTGCAAGTTTAAAGGTTTAAACAGTAAGTTATCATCACATGTTATGCAGTGAAGTCGGTAAGGCATGTTCCTTGTCAGCAGTTGGCAAAAAAAAAGCTAGCGTCGGTTTTCACCAGGGATTGTTAGGTAATTCAAAATACCTAAGAAGAAGTTTAATATGCAGTCTAGCAGTTTTTTTTATAGAAAATTTATGTGGCAAGTCTTAATGAATCAAAGTTTCTGGTAGCTGATACAGTACTTAATACTAACAGTACTTAACAATAAACCTAAAGAAACTACATGTACATTTATGATGATACAAGTTAAATTCATTTTTGGGATTAGGTGCACTGGTGCACCCAGCTCAACAATTTGGGTGCACCAAAAATTTTTTACGTGCACCACTTAAAGTTAACTAATAACCTACTGATAAAACGTAGCTACAAGCTATCAAATTCTCAGACAAGTACCATGACAGACATTTTTATTATCTTTCTAACACTTAGATGTCAAGAATATGATGTATACTACTATACTGTGATATCTTTACATACATAGACGTAAGAAAATATTTGGGTGCACCCTGTGCACCCAGAGAAAATAATTGGGTGCACCTGGGTGCAGCCCTGAATAGACATCAATTTTAGGAAGTAAAACATGCATGTTACTTCACATTAGATGATAAAATACCCACTGGCCTCACGTACATCAAAAAGCATTCGGTATTGCATGTGCTAAACTCCCCAAGTACTTAGTACCAAGTACTTAAGTTTAATCAAATTAAGTAATCTCAGGGTATGGCTGAATACAATGTGTTCAACATGGTCTGACAAACGTTTGCTTACAAAGCCAATTTGAGGGGCTATGTTAAAAACTCATCATGTTATGTGCTGCTTGATATCTTGGTGTGCACATCACCCCATATTTATTCCGAAAATACTCATAATGAAGGAAGCTTAGTGTTTATACGTGTAAGAAAATTAATGCATGGTGAAATTCTGCAAAAAGGTCGCTGATTGTGTATTCATTGTTACATAATCTATTGGGAAATAATACTCCCTTCTGGAGTTTAGTATTCCTTAGTTTTAAGTTCCAGTTGTACATCCGTATACGCTACACTTGCAGTTGCTGGTTTCTGTGGTTTAACTTGTTGTTATATTTAGATCTTCCCATTGTGTTTCTTCAGTGCTCATTCCAAGAACACTTGGTGGTGACCAATCGTTGTTGGACAAATCTATTTTCCCAATTGTTCCAGGAAAGTGAAAATGCCAATCTGGCAAGCATTCCATCCTTCAAAACTAAATACTTCAAGGTAGTCTTGGGTCTTCCCAAGGACGTTTCCAGCCTGCAACTATTTTTACTTCTTTTATTCATTTATTCTAGTCCTATTCAAAGTATGAAATGTCATGCCACACAGACACTTATAGTGTAGAAGAATATGTATGAAGGTTTTTATAACTGTTGTGCTGCATCCAAGATATGCAACATGACCGAGAGTCTATTGTCACCTAGCAACACTTTTCTTTTTCTAAAGACCACTATGTCTACATCATGATTTTACTGTCCTGTGTAATGTGTAAAATTTTACTTACATATGGGGCAGTAAATTGTGCCCTATTGTTTCAAACAATGTACCAGTAGATAATGGTGTATTTGCGTGTGGTTGCTATGTCGACCCAGAGGGTGTTGCCCAAATATTTACCATTCACTTCAAGGGTCATTAAGCCGTTTGTCCCTCGTAGTGTACTCTTGTCTCCGCGTGTCGCTCCTGAAAGGTGTTTACACAGGGCTTATTTACGTGTATGCCAAAAGTTGTATATCAGGTTTATACTATAGGCAATGCTGGGACATTATAGCCACAGGTAGGTCCCTGTACTGGATGAGAATTATGAAAAGAAATGGAACATGTAATCAGACTTAGTAACAAGATTATAGTAACTATTATGTAATGTTTCATATTGCAGTAGCCAATCAATATTGTGTAATTCTTAGCATTGTAAAGTTACATTTAATATACAGAAATCAAGATTAGATTGAAATTCTTTTCGTAATCTTGCAAATCATATATTCAATAGATATTAAAACAAAATTTGAGAATGGTGAAAAGTTTGTGTTGAGTACTAGTACAAGGAATTGCCTAGTATGCTTATGTCTGGTGAATACACTTTCACCTCTTGGGACATCCAATATTATCATTAAGCTCAGGCACACAAATTTGGTACAGTATTTCACACACTCTTTTTTTGTGTGTACAATAGTTGAAACAACCTTTGGGAACACACATTTTACTTCTGGAAAGTGAGTTTATACAGTGCTGTTCTGTGCATAGCTGTCCTGTAGTGTGGTAGGGATTCAATGCTCCCCGCGTTCACCATGCCTTGCCGATGAATGGGCTGGGAGCAGCAGAGTTTATTTGTTATTAAGGTGGTGCCTAGGTGTCCTTTGTGCACGGTGAGGATAGCTTTCACCTATCCCTACTGTGACTGACCCTGTGTCCTCACATCTAACAATTGTGGTCATAACAGAGCGGTATTGCTATACAGGGTCATTATATCGCTGTGTTTCACTGTCGCCTTAGACTGTATAACACAGTTACTGTAGCTGTGCCGTTATGTCTCCATCTGCGTGCCTCCCATGAAGCATTACCACATTTCTATTGATAAGCATTCCTTCTGGTCCATTGATTCTCCACCCAGGCATTGTAAGGTAAGGTAACTCAATTTTCTTGACTAGCCTGCTATATATTCTCCCTTATTAACCAGGGAATACGTCTGCCACTTTTCTGATGAAAGTGAAGTGAATTGATAATAGCAAAGTGGATGCTGTTGAAGCTTAGAGGCTTACAATAGTCTATATAATTGTATACGTGGATTCTGCCATGATTCATAATACAGTTCTTGATTCTATTCTAACATTTTTGTATAGGGAGGTCTATACTGTAGCTTTAGCCTTTCGTATTTCTTAAAAATTGAACCACACACTCAGGTCCTTGAATTGATTATGGCATTAAAGCTTTTAAGTCACTGTACAGTACTGTACATTTTGGACAGTTCTCGATTCTAACATTTTTGTATAGGCTGAGATATACTGTAGCTTCTCCCAATCCCTATTTATTGATATTGAATCATACAAATCCTAGCGTACCGATTATAAAGCTGTTCAAGTCACTGCATGGTTAATTGCCATGCTGTTGATGACGCAAGCAGAGAGTGATACCTCATTTGTAACCGAAGCTCCTCACATGTTCGTACTTCTCCTGATTAGATTTTTTTACAAGGCATAGCCATCAACCTGAGGCTTATGTGCCTTCTAATCAGTCTGAGAGGATTTAGAGCTCTAGGCTGGGTTATAACTTGATATACTATATATGTCTGACAGTCCTGAACCTTTCGGGATAGAAATTAGCTAGCGAACCAATGGATCGTTAGTGCCCACTTTACCAAATTAATGTTCTCGAAAGTGAGATTGAAAAGTAATGATCCACTCGAATGAGGTAGCATGGGAATTATTAATGTTATCATCAGTTCCCATGGCAGTGGCATATACATTTTGTACAGCTGGAGAGAGATGAGGTAATATGGGTGTGGCATGAGGCCTCGGGATAACTTGTAAGAGATAAAGGTATTTGTCATGTCAAAAGAGATCATGGTATCACTGTAACAGAAACATTACACAGTGTAAGTTTATGGGAATGAGAGAATGACACTGATTCTTAAAAATAGATGCCAAGATCGAAATGACCTGAAGTTCAAGAGTCCACAACTATACAGCCTACTGATTTATCCCATTGGATAGTTGACTTGAGGTTGTCTATTATATTTGCCTATACAATCCCAGTGTACAATGTATGTTCCATTTATGATTATCGTTCCCTATGTTACCACAGTGTCACATGTTGAAGTAGATTAACTCATACTACTCTGTTTTTGATTTCCTAATAGTTATGAGATCATACATTTGTAAGCCTTTATCCTGGCTTTGGCTCAAGTCTGGTACAAATTTAAATGCATTTGTGTCACTGTTAAGAGTAGCAGTACCAGTTAAGAGTAAGACGTGCTTTATCTAATCCTCACAGTCAAGTACCACACACTGACAAGTGATATATTAAGACTCTGAGTCATCTTTATATATCCTTCTTTACAGATAACTTTTCTCTCCCGCCCCCCAATTATTACATTTATACATATCTAGCTATAGGTCTTTTCAAGATATATCATAATGTTGAAAATCTGGATTTTTTAACAGTCTTTAAAATCTCTAGACTAGATTTTACAAAAATCTTATTAATGCCCTTAACAAAATCCTTGAAGAGTAGTTCTTGAAAGTCTGTACATGTGTCAACAGTCACATGACATGTGTTGTACCAGCCCATGTTTACACAGCTAAGGTCATGTACACTGTTCACTGACAAAGAACTTCCTTCTCCGGGAGCAACCTTGTCGATTTGTCAGTGTTACTAGCAAAACATGAGAGCACTGACTTTGTAGAGAAAGTAAGGCTTGAAGGACACTTCAGTTGACTTACATAGAAATGATGGTGTTATTGCCATTTCAGAACATTACACTTACATGCAAGAAAATGGTACGGTAACCATATAGTTCCCATAGCTCTTTATTACCCTGTACCAAGAAGGTTATGTTTTTGTCAGCATTCGTATGAGTTTGTTGTTCTGTCACTTACATGTTATAACTGGAGAATGCCTAGCTGGATTGTCTTGATATTTATTTACTACATGTACATGTATGAATACTAGGTAGGTTTTGATGAAACTCTACTTAATGAGTAGATTTGGGCCTCCCAGCGGCTTTCTGTGGTACTGTGATATCTTGTGTTCTTGACAGGCTATTGTTATGATCTTTGATATTTTTCTGTTTCTCAGAATCTTAACTATAGCCTAGGCCTTCTCTCATTCTAGATAGAGAAGTAAACAATGACAGAGAATTTTTTACTTAAGGTTGGTTTACCTTTATCTTTTGTAGCAGAGTATTTAGGAATGTCAAGTCGACAGATGACTTTGTCTGACTGGAATGCTATCACTATGAAAAAATCGCAATTTGAAACCAACATTTGTCGACTATATCCCTAAATATCTTGTTTTATAAAACAACGTATATATATATATATATATATATATATATATAGGTTACCGTGTGGTTAAAGGTGAACTACTGTTACAATGATGTATGATTTCTGTACATGTTTTGCCTGAAAAACACCTGACAGTCTGTCTGTGACCTGCCATTCTGACACAGGATTCGCTGTACAGATTTCCACCCTGGTGTTTTGCCATTAACCAGGCACATTAACCGCCATTAGACAGACGCTGACTCTTAGATGGTGACCTTTGCTAAATCCTCTTCACTTCATGAAAGTCTGGGCCAGGGTAAAGCAATATGCTGCCCCCGCGGATAATCTTCCCTCAATACACTTGTGCCACTTTGGCTGGTATATCGTTTACTAGATGTACTTAATGTATACACAGAAATGTTGCTTAGAAGGTAGTCTTTAACTGATCATTTTCAGAGAAATTACTTAATTTTTTACACATTCAATAGTGAAACAATAGTTGACAAACACAGCATTGCATCATGACCAAGTCTATTGGCTTGAGTTGGCTTTTGTGCTTACAGCAAGAAATTAGCAAGCTATGTTGAAAAGAAAGGATGAGTGCTGTATCCTGGTCTCCACACTCAGTGCTGTGCGTTATTCAATCTGAAGAGCTCTTCTACCAATATTCCAACCCTTTCATCCTACGATCACTGAGGCTTTCTATTGGCTAAGTCCTCCTGAAAAGAGTGCTATCCAGCTTGATGCACTTGTTTGGCCTATCATTCTCATTTGCATATCTCCACGGCAACTGTCAATGTATACAACCTTGCCTGCCATTGTGTGGGGCCTGTCATGTAATGTAAGCCGGCTGGCTGGCTGGGACGTGAAAAGGCCTGAGTGTATGACGTGCAGTCAAATGTACAACAAATCACGCCTGCTGTCCTGTCTTTCCAGGTGGTTTCCTTTTACTGCTTTACTCTCTGTACCACTGTTTCCTCAAGAAAAACTTGTTTTTAAAGGCCAGATGTTAAAGTCTATGTATTCAGTTGGAAAGAGTGTACTGTATGGCCCAAGGGGTTTTTAAGTGTGCATCCGGTGAAGCGTAAGACATTTTTCTCGGCATATGTCAGTGATAATATATTGCTTGTTATTGCAATGCTGCTATATGTACTCAGAAAACATCGTTAAGGAAAAGCATGAATTTTTGTTTTATTCTCGGAGAGGCTGTTACAATGTACATTTTTTTGTATCTATAGGTTGACATGTTGTTTATTCTTACTGCAGGTGAAAGTGTGTGAGGAAACGTGATAAACCTGACGTAAGGAAACACACCCCTCAAGACTGTACTGACAGCAGGGAAGCACACTACGCAGGCATTCCTCTTGCCTTTCCGTCAAGACTTGAGGCGATTTTACTGACAAGAAAGAAGCTTAAAGAGGGCATTGACAAGATATTGCCACCGAAGAGTGCTTGGAATAATTTGAGAAAGGCAGGCGTAGAGCAGTGTTTTAACAGGTGGGTGTTTACCAATCTGTCAAACATTGATGTGTTGAATATGGCATAGGGTAAAGCATAGGCATGGTGTAGCGAAATTCTATTAGCTTTGAAGCAGCCGGCAGTTTATATGGGTATCGTCTAGCAAAAGACAGTTATCCTTGCTAGCTTGTATGTATCGATATTGAAACAGGTTGGGTTGAGTTTCAACAACATAGAAGAAAGGCAGCAAATTTACATGCTGAACCCCTAAGCCAAATTCTGTAAGCGTTTTTATAATGAATTCAGTGGGAAAAGATGGATCCTGGTCTACATTTCAGCCCTGTGGTCTGGATAATTAGATTTGGTACTAATCAGCTTGTCATCCTTACCTGGGGATAATGAACACACCCTTAAGGCCTTACAGATAAAGGATGTCCCTCTTAAGGTATCATCCGATGCGCTGACCGTATCACTGATGTATGTTGCTGGAGGTTATTTTTGTGGACTAAAATTTTAAGAAACTTTACTGAAAATCTATCCAAATTTACAGAGACAAAACCTGAATGAGGTACAACCATGTTGTGTACCAAAAAGGGATTTGCCACAAACAGAGACCACTTCAGCCTGTTTACTTTATTTAGGATTTGTGTTTACCTGGATGACATGTTGACAGTAAAGCTCGTAGGGATTACAGTATCTTCTCCAGCTACATGGGGTACCTGTGCTAACACTGTAGAAGGAGATTCACTGCTTGGGCTATTGGAAATATTGTTGGTCTGTACAGAGCAAAATGGCTACATGCTCCTTGTTCGATTTGGTAGTATTCCGCCGCCCTTTAACCTAGAAATTGCATTTGGAATGCAAATAGAAAACATTGGGCTTTATACAGATATTTGTCTGAGTAAGTCTAGTCTGTGTCAAATCTAAAGCAGGAGTTGTCTACAGATCTGCACTGCTAACAGCCTGTTGGAACATTCTGGAATGAGTTTATCAGTAATGTTATGTGTCGATACTACCACGTTCCTCTGTTATCTGCCTCCTTCAAGGTCTCTGAATTACAGTCCTTGACAGAGAATCAGGATAACCATGCATGTGGTTACCTATCATTTACAACTCCTTGATCATGATATGGAACAAGGATTTTTGTGCATTAGAGGAAATCAAGTTGTCAGCGTGACATATACTGCACAGTGTACACAGCACTGACAATTCTTTACACAGAGCCCTTACATAAAATTAAAAACCTTTCACAAATTACAGATAAATTTCTTACATAAAATCAATCTTGTGTGGATGGCTTTTATTAACAGTACTGCAGAAGCCTTTTCTTATAACCTCCTGAAGGGATGTTTTATACCATCCATTTTACTTTCATTTTCTTTTCAGAGGTAGATTTACATATGACTGGAAAATGCCCGTAAGTAATGTTATATACTTGGGAGCTGTGTTTGCAAGACAGAGTGGGATCTTTTTGAGTTTTTAGCATTTTTCATCCTTTAGCCCAAAGTAATAATCAAGCACAAGGTGCAGTTTTTGCATATGAATCATCGTCATCATCCTACTTTACATAATCCTCTCCATTTCATCCTGTTCTAATAATAGCAGTCATCTGCGTGGTAGGGCTTTATATTACAAGGGAACCATATTGCAACAAATCCTTTGGGTTCTGTGCTAATTACATGCTAATGGACAGGTTTTATAAAGCCAAAGGAGCAATGATACAAGACATGTGAGAATGTCCATCAAGACAGCTACATTGTATATAATTACGTCGATGTAGGTTAGACATCCAGGTAATAAAATACGCCAAAAAGTAGTTACTGAAGCAACTGGATAATATGGTTTTGGAAACGGTCAGACGTTTCAACTGCTATCCCGCAGTTTTCATCAGTGACACTAGAGAGATCTTGTTGGAGAGGGTTTATATATCCTAGCTGTGAATTCAAATGTGAAAGAGATCTAGTTGAAGAACAGAATATGATGCTGTATTTTATATAATTGTTTTGGGCAAACATACTGGATGATAATGTCATAGTAAGAGGAAATGGACTGGGAAATCTATGATGCTGTATTAATTTTTCAATACACTGTCAGGAACATGTTATGAGAAATTGACATAAAACAAAACAATGTGAGAACAGAATGATTAGGTCATAAGATACATTTCAGATCGATTATAGCTTATTTCTTGCATTTTTATCATATGTGGAAATGAGTTAACTATGGCACTGTAAGTCACAGTCATGAGTTAAAGGCCAGTTTTATGTCTTCCTGGAAATAACTGAATGGTTTCTGTGGTAAGGCTTCAAGGTGGCCAGATTACAGAATTCATAAATAACCCAATGACATGCATTTAGGTCTGCCTTATCGTAATGTCACAACAACAGGTTTATTTGTTTTATCTTATATGTCATTCTGGCTTAGCTTTAGTTTGCACCTGAGCACAGTGACTGGTACGCTAAGAAACCTACTATTATGATAACCTGTTTGAAAGAGGCCGGGCTTTACAGATTTTTTTAAAAGTTCAACTATGGCTAAAAGCTATACTATTCCATTCAGAGCTGGATCCAGCTTTAAATTTTTGCCATCCCACTCATTGCTTGGAAGTCCATGTTGTTGATGACCCTTGTTAAATCTTATACAAAAATTCATTTTCATCAATTTCAAGTAATGAAATCCAGATATTTAAGATGTATGAAATTTGTTACATGTACAATTTTTGTCCATCCAAATAGCAATTTTCCATCCCAGGACAGATGGACAGGTCCTGCAGGCAGCTTGGTGTCATTGCACTCGTGGCGATAGAATTAATCTGTTTTATTGCCGGGTAATGCTGATACCATATGATGGGTGCAATTTAGCATGAAACATAAAATGGTGACCTATGAGCCGCTAGGGGAATTAAATTCTCTCGGGGATCACAACGTAAATGGGGAAGAACAAACGACATGTGTTGTCTGCAGCATAGCCAGTAGGTATCCATTAGAGTAATGAGACTGTTGTAACGTGCTTGAGGCACGTCGTCGAACACAGACCCCATTTTACGTCCCTTCCGAAAGACGAATGCAGCTCCAATGATCGTGATAGGATGCCAGAATTTATACCAGGATTTCTTATAGGCCAGTTACCTTAAAGAACCAGCAGCTCAACTGTGAGGCTGCTACCAATTGAGCTACAGGGACATTGTTTATAAAAATTTGATAGTCTGTGTACCTGTGGAATCATTTAGATTAGAAAAAAAAACAATTACAAGGGAGAAAGTTTGTGAGTCAATAACTTAACTCTTTAATCTCTTTAACCTGACTGTACAGCATATCCCTTACATACTACTGCATGAACTTCTTATTCGTTAGAGTTAAGAGTGAAATGATAATTAAATGTCCTATTCCAACAGTTTAATACCCTTCTGTGTTTGTGCGCTCCACTGGAGTGCTGTCTTTGGTTCAGTTAATTCTACTGTGGGAGCTTTCCAGAGATGCACATTAAACATTTATATATCATTTTTTTGTTGGAATCTATTGAACCTCCCATTGTACTTGTTGGTAGGAATATCTGGCTATTCATGACATTGTTAAATATGGACTGCTATTTATAATAGAAGATTAAACACTCAGTCAGGCTTTTTGTTGAAAGCCTTCCTTGCCCATCTTAAGTCTTTGTGAATACTTTGTAGTTCTAGGGACATCCCTGTCAGTTTGGATGTCTGCTTGTATTGAGGACCAAAACTTCTGTCACTTCTTCCCATGGCTTCTCCAGAATACAAGATATCAAAATGGGAATTTCAATTATAGTACTTAAGAAAGCCACTAGGGGGCCCAAAATCTAAAAAAATATTGAGGTCACATCAAGACTACCAAATATCAAGACAATCCCTCCACGAGTTCTTTAGTTATCTTGGTCGCAGATGGGCACACAGACAATGATCTTCTTGATGAACGTAATAGCTACATGTAATACATGCAACTGTATTAAGCACCAATTCTTCTTTTACTTTTTTCAGGTCTGGAGACCATACCTGTCACTTGACCATTATATTGGTACAGGAAGGTCATGAGTCTCATGACTATCCTTACATGTAGTCTCCATGCCTCTGGCCTACATGGTAAAATTGTGCCAGCTATAAATAGAACCATAACGTCTCCCTCTGGCATGCTTTATTAACACCTGATGACATTATGGCCTCCCTGCTGTCAGAGCCAGACCAAAATTGGCCAGAGCAATTTGTACCCAATTAGGATCAACTTGACTGATTGCCTTCTGCATAATTCATTTGGTTTCAATTGGTGCACCTGATCATTGGTAGCAATAATACATGTAGTTTTGACGTCAACATAGATGGAAAGGGAGTCAGCCTCTATGTTTCTAGGTCACAGGCTTTCCTATGACCAAGGTAAGATTTTAGAAATACAGTGTGATGCAAAAACTTTTTTAGCTGCATGAAAAAATGCAGGTACTGTTTTTGATACGAATCACGTTTAGGAGTACATCGCGAGATCTGCTGGATGGATTGGGATGCTATTTGGCAGGTTGGTAGGTCGGGTGATTTGGACGGTGAAGGTCGATGTTGAGCACCTGGTGATTGACCTTGCTACTGCAGTAAGAGGAAGTCTAAATATCTTTGGCGTTGAATTCCCTGTGGGTGTGATGTTTTGGTGGCAAATAGTTGTTGACATTAAGGATAAGTGGTGTAAATTTGGGCCATATAGCTGATTGTTATGGCGTTTTAGGGTCGACTACTTTAGTGATTTTTCATTTGTGTTTCTGGACCAATATCTTTAGAGCCTCTGGTTTTGTCTGGAGTCACTGATGAAAGACAATGGATGCTGTTTGAAAGGTCTGACCATTTCCAAATTCTATTCTGTTGCTTGAGTAATTGTGTAAGGTAGCGTGTCTTATTACCTACATGTCTAATCTTTATTGAGCTGTTGACAGGTAACTTTCTTTTGGTTGTGTAATGTGACGTGTACATGTATCTTCATCATTCACATACGCTGTTTTGACGTATCTGGGTCATCTAAATTGAAAGTGATCGTTTTGTGCATTACGAGCGAACACTTCTTTTTTTGCTCTGAGTGCCCTGGTGACACAAATGATTTACACATGTTGCGAATGATTCATAGAATATTGTTATCACCATGGTGACCAATCACATGCTAGTGTGACGAACGTCACAGTTCGTGACAGGGGATCAATTTCTGAGGCAAAGTAAGATGCTGATACACCTGGTGGGGCTAAGGATTCCTTTTTTTTTATTTCAGTGACTTACATGTAACTATTACAACATTGAAAGTTCTCGTTCTGAAGCACATGCATAATGCTAGTCTTTTTAGCTCCCTTTTTATAGGCCATTAAGTCATTTGTCCTATACAACCAAATTTCTCTTGTGGTAGATATAGCACAATTTACCTGTAGCACAATTGGTGTGTGGTAGAGATAGGATGTCCCCGTAGCTCAATTGGTGGTGGCTTTACTAGTACTGTTGAGCTCCTGGTTCCAATCAATTGGTTACTGGGAGATTCTGGTTCAAGTCCTGGGAAGGGCATTTCTTTTGGGACTGTACTGTCTTTCGGAATGGGCGCAAAATGGAGTCCCCATGTTTAAGTAGGTGCCTTACCAATTGTTATACAGCTGTACGGGAAGGGCTAGCAACCTCTCCCTGTATAACTGTAAAAATATACCCTGCTACAGAAACAGCGAGGAAGCTTGTTGAATGATGTGCAACGAGCACTATACAAGATGAACATTACAAGAACGACAACAATATGGTGTTGTACAGACAAAAATGGCTGCTACTATTGTGTAATTCGTTGAATATGACTATATGCACTTATATGTATGACAGGATTGTGGTCAGTCCAAAGTTTCATTACACACTCCATAGCAATTTGTAGACCTGACATCATCATGCCTGACAGCACTAATTTTGTACCAGTTGATTGTGCTGACAGTTCTTGGGTAATTGTAGTTATTATTAGGTAGGTTATTTGCTCTCATATTGCATGTCGTGATCCGGAATAACCTTGACTCCGAGTGCTTATGCATGATTTATAGCATCACCCTTTCTGTAATATCACCTCAGGCCAAAAATGCCATTGCTTCATATCATGAGCAAATCATCTCTAGCATGATGGCATATTGGATATAGATGTTGTAATCCATGGCGGGCTGTGATATGACTAGTAAAGTACATGTCAGGGGAATACAAGTTATTCTGCGTATCATATTGTAGAAAAGTATGTATAATATATTAAGAGTATGGCAGTAGATTATTTTTTTTAATGATTTCTTAGTGGTGTGAGTAGCAGGGCTTGAAATACCACCTGTGCATATGCAGGTTAGTGCAGGCAAAATTGGAGCTGTGCAGGTATTTCTGCACCTAACCTGCACTAGTCCATGTGCTGGGTTTTATACATAAATGTCCTATGATGCATGTGAATATTGGGTTGTTATTAGCTGCATTGACTATTACCACCTATAAAGTATAATAAAATTACCACCTAATATAAAGTAAAAGAAAAAATAGCAATGGTTCTTGAACAATTTTAATATGATCCGTAGAATTTGTCTGGTGCAGGTAATTTTCAATGTTACCTGCACCAGTGCAAGTATGCAGGAAAAAAGTCTTTCAAGCCCTGGAGTAGGTAACGCTAGTTCACCTTTATCTGTGAGGTTAATCCCCTAGCTATTGTTTTGTACTGTATACAATACTGTAATGCAAGGCACGGTAACTTTATTAGACCTTTATTGTCAGTCTTGACAACATGATTGTCCAAAAATTACATTTAGTTCTCAATTTTGCATATTACGTGATTCATGTTAAAGTAATAATCGAGCAGGCCCAATGCATTATCTTTTCAAAGAAAGATCTATAGCCAATTCACAACACTCAGGTAGCCCAAGAGACAGCTTGCATGCCAAGTTTGGATAGGGTGTGAGTCAGGAGTGGCTGGGTATAGAGGATGTGTAATTCACCCTGACAGCTGCATTAGCGGGAGAACTAAGTCGGATTTCTGGACACACGCAGAGACGGATTGGGAGATTTTGTGCGGACGCCGCTGCGGGGAAGTCTTTTTATTCCCTAAGGACGCCGGAAGAGCGATGTGACGTTAGTTATCACTAGAGGAATCACGCACTGGAAAGCTTGATAATGCAGCTTATTTTGTAAGCATTGCCAAAAGAAGCAGACGGTTTTGAAAGAGGATTGTGTCATCCGGCTCTGAAATGATCTGAGAAGGAAGTTCGTCTTAGTGCATCACTTTGATTAAAAAGAAGGAAAAAAACATAGCTCGTCTCCTGCTGGGCTTGTCTATAATGGGCTATTTCTGAGAAGGCACAACCACTTGATTTTCTGAACACAGCGCCAGTAGATGTGGAGTCAGTAGAGGGTATAGTCGTATAACTTGATAGTTGTATACCCTCTGAGAGGAAATGTTGCATATTACATTTTGTATATCTCCCAGCACTAACACGTACTGGGTACATGATTGTAGCAGGCCATGTAGTACACAGTATGAAGCTTGTACTTCTCTCCCTACATGTATGTAGCTGAAAGGGTTCAGTAAGATGTGGAGTCAGTAGAGGGTTTAGTCGTCTAACTTGATAGTTGTATACCCTCTGAGAGGAAATGTTGCATATTACATTTTGTATATCTCCCAGCACTAACACGTACTGGGTACATGATTGTTGCAGGCCATGTAGTACACAGTATGAAGCTTGTACCTCTCTCCCTACGTGTACGTAGCTGAAAGGGTTCAGTAAGTACCACTTGGGCCGTTAATGTTGAAGAGCCTTGCATCTCCCATGGCAACCCGTCAAACAAAGGCAGGCCCATGTGTTGGAATTAGAAGGCTGTTAGCTAGGTATAGAGTCGGGATGGCTGGCCATGGTTCTAGATGTTCTGTTATCTGGGTATGGTGTACTTGTTTAATGGTTCTTTTGGTACCATGTTGTTATCTCTAGTGTGAAACGAGGGTATGTTAATGACTGTGTTTGTGATGGAGATGTCTGTCTGCAAGATAACTAGAGAGTGCCTGGATGGATTGTTTTGGTATGTGGGTAGACTACAAGATTTATGGCTTATACATGTAGGACCATGAAATGCTTGTTTTATTTGTTGCAGTTCTTGGTAGGGTATGATTGTGCATTCTTTCTCCTTGGTGCTGAAAGTATGTTCTGTGTTGTTGAGAAATCTTATGTGGCAACTGTTAACTAGATTTCCCCAAGTGCTATTGGCAATGTTAAAATGGCTAACACTCTTACTAGTCATCTGAAGGCTTTTCTGGTATCTTCAGTGCTATGATTTTTTGTAAATCTGTTGGAATTAAAAAGTAGTTCAACATCCAATGGAACTTGAAGCTGTGTTGTTTAATTTTAGATGTTCAAAGAAAGCAAAAGCTGTTTAAACGCCGTCCAACTGACGTTGTTGTTAGTTGGGATAGAAGCTGCCTCCGTTACGTCATAGCTTCATAACATGCCAGGCCTTAACACTGGCATGAAGGGCTTTACTGTTCCCTAGGCAACAAGATAAACAGGTGGTCAAGTTAGAGGGCTCACAGGTGCAAGAGAAAAGAATGTTCTGCATTTGTAGACAGTTCTAGTATTGTGTTTTTCTCTTTATGTGAATCTGACTTGTTTAAGAATTTTATAGAGTGACTTCAGTGGGTTGTTTGTTAATATATGAATGTTGAAGATTTTCAATTGGAGTATAATAGTCTTTTCCAGGTTCTAGCTACGTTTTGTAAGCCTTGTTGCACGTCACTGCTCCCAGAGTTTCAGTTTCTTAACTCAGAGGTGTTTTCTTAACTTCACAGAATACCCCTGATTTTTGTAAGAATCATCCCTCATTTTTCAAAAATTCATCTGACTGTACAAATTTATCCTCAAAGTTCTGAATGGTTGCTAATGTTGTACTGCTGTATCTTTCAGAATGCAAGGTGAGGGGGACTTACTGAAAACTTGTATTTCGTGAGAAGGAAGATGAATCGAAGCCCCCCAACCCAAAATCCAATGGCGCCACCTCGGGAGCCCGGTCAGCAGCCCCTCTCCGAAGTGGAGCGCTGCAAGAACGTGTACTTCTGCAAGAGTGGAGACCACCATTTCTCAGCTTGCAAGGTCCCCATCTCCAGGAAGAACTTCAGATCCTTTGATGCTCTTCTGACACACTTGTCTCGCCGAGTCCCCCTCCCGTTTGGCGTACGTAGCATCCACACCCCGGGCGGCATCCACGGAGTGTCGTCGATAGAGCAACTCGAGGACGGGAAGGCGTACGTCTGCTCGGACCGAAAGGGAAGAGCAAAACCGGTGGACCTATCGCTGGTGTCGCGCAGACCACCGCCCTGGCACCACAGTAAGCCAGACAGCGCAAAACGGAGAGCGCTGCTCCTCAGCCCAACACGCAAGCGAGTCAGCAAGACTTCATCAAACGCATCGACCGTGTCAAACAACCTGACCGTCCGAACACCAAAGAAGATTCTCGTCATGAAAAACGGCGACCCCCAGCACAAGCACGTTTTTCTGCTAAATCGACGTACGGCGCAGAGCTTTGAGAACGTGCTGGACGATATCGCTCAGGTTTTACGCATCGCTGTACAGAAACTCTTCACAGTGGAAGGAAAGAAGGTGGGTGGGATGAATGTGTTTTTTGTCAGTGCAGGGCGTACCATATGGCAGACAGGAAATTAATGGTTTTATGAATGTGCATGCCTGTGGGCCTTGTGTGGGCGTGTGCTTTCACAGAGTAGACATGTATTGAAAAAGCAATATGAACATACATGTAGATGCATTCATGTATGTCAACTGATTACTGCTTCCTTTGTATTTAGAATAAAGGCAGTCACTGGTGATATACATGTAAGGTACAATAACAGGTTTGCCTAATAAAACTTACATTTTGAAAAAAAGGTATTGAAAGATGCCATAACAAGGAGTGCTCTCTAAGGATAGAAATTCTTGTAAGCAAGCTTAAAAGAGTTTGTCATATTTTCAAGTTGAATTGAAAGTTGAAAATTATGTTTGCCTTTATCTAGAGAGGTATGTTTCTTCACTCAAAAAACATCTACATTGGATTCATTCTTTTATACAAAAAAAATGTCTCAAACCCCCACAGGTTACCATACACATGTATTTGCTTTCCTTGTACACGTGTACAGTAGGAGTAACACAAGTCCTGCGTGTCGAAAACATCCCTTCCCGAGTTACGGGTGACAAACATCTAGAGTGTCCGCGGCACGCTGGACAAACAGACGTGTCAGCAAACACGTTTGACGAGCACTTAATGCCGACTCAAGGGTGGAGGGAACAAAGCCCGATTTCCCTGGTGTTTCTTCAGAATGTGCCTCCTTGTTGCTCGTAGAAGTGAAAACTGTTCTGTGTGTGGTTCCAGGTGTGGTAACGGTAAAATTTGCTCAGAGGATTTCTTAAAGCTGCCGTCAGCAAAGAAGAAACACTGTCAATAAGTGACTGCAGATGTCGCAAAAACTGCACACGTGAAAATTTGTCCTTCTAGTTTCCCTCTAGTTTTTGGAAATTGGAAACTGTAAGCAACTGCAGAATGTACTCATTTGTTCACTTTTAATCCCGTTAAAGGATAAGTTGAAAGTCAGTTTGATGCTATTTATAATACCCTTGCACCTGTTGCTGTGTTTAAAAGTAAAGCAAACAGAAACCAACAGCTCTAAAATCTGATGAGCATAGTACAGTCATGGTACAAGTATAGACCCTGAGTTATTTTCCATCTTATCGCTAAGTTATCAAAAATAGGTTTGACCCCACTGACAGGAACAATGGAATAATGGCTGCTAAGTGTTTGTTGACATTTTTCTGTCAGTGAATAAGTTGGAAGTGAAGATGGAATTGAAACATAGCATTGTGTTTTCCAAATATACTGAAGTTCAACATGAGGTGTACCCTAAGTGGCTATAAGTGTACTTGAATTTGCAAAACCATGCTTTTAAAATATTCGATGATAGTGTTGGTTACCAAAGATATAGAAATACAGCAAAAAGAGCCATTTCTTCTATAAGGACTCTTCAACTGAAGTCCTTTAGAAAGGTGTTCACAGGTGAGCGTCTGTCCTTTGACGTGGTTTTCTGGAGCATGTCGAGGATGACTGAGAAGAAAATCCTGTATTTACCTGTGGGTTAAGAAAGGATAGCACCTTAAGTAGCACACCTGGGTCTCAAGACGCCTCCTAAAGAAATGACAGATGCACATTACATCACAGGGCCAGGATCAAGACCTTTGAAGTTCACTTGTCTATGCAGAAGTCATCTTTTCTATACATCATTGTTTTGAAGCTTACATACACCTGTGAACATTTTGGCTGTTTTTGAACATTTAGTTGAAAAATATTACAAGACTGCAAATACTTCCTACTAATTTGACACGGTCTATTCTTTCTTTCACATGACATAATATGTACCAAAAGACAAACTGGATTAGTGACAGAAAAAAACACTTTGACAATGTCCGCTGAAAGCAACATTGCCATATTTTCACAAGTGCCAATAGATGTCATAAGGCAATGTTGATTTGATTATATGGATGACATCCTTTGGGAACCCCAAAACTGATGTGAGCATGCGAATTAAAAAAAAAATGTCAAGTATATGAGCATGATATATTGAACAATTAGACTGCTTTTTTTTTCTTTCACACCTCCTTCATTGACTTTTGAATATTAAATTTGGTATTCTATGATTGTCACTGTGACAGTGATATCAATTTTCTGATTTTTTTTTCATTTCATAGTGTATTTCCTCATTTTGAGTCTGCTTTTTATAATTTACGGTACTGTCAAAAGCTTGTATTTTTTTCCAACAAACAAAAATTTATGCACGCATAGATATAAGCCATCAATCAATGCAACATGGCCTACATGTACATGTATATGATAATTGGCTGTTGAAACTTAATATGTCTTCTGCAACATAGTGGGCCTATCAGACCAGCACAGAAGTAACAATCAGGCATAGGGATGATGTATGTACGTGGCAAGTCTTTATTAGAGTGTAACGAGCAAGATTTTAGGTCACGTCCCGAGAGAGGAATTGGTGCATTCTCATGACATAAATCACAGCATTTAAATGTACACAGGGGAAAATGGAATGGGCCAAAACATTCTTATCATGGAGAAACCAAACAGGAATATGTTCTCTAAATGGCGCTAATTAATGCCATAGGGCTGGAGGCAAATCACCCACTCGTACAATACATCAAATCTCTTCCTATTTGTTTCCATTTGTAAATGATTCATTATGCTTACACGTTTATTTTTGTAATAAAGAGTATCCATAAAGCGGCTCCTAATGAAAATTGAACGGTAGGTGGTTAAAGGCCCACTGAATCTCATCCAATGCATCAAATCTCTTCTTATTTGTTTCCAGTTGTAATGATTCAGTATGCTTACACATTAATTTTTGTAATAAAAAGTATCCATAAAGCTGCTCCTAATGAAAATTGAACGGTAGGTGGTTGAAGGCCCACTCATACAATGCATTAAATCTCTTCTTATTTGTTTCCAATTGTAAATGATTCATTACACTTACATGTTTATTTTTGGGTAATAAAAAGAATCTGCAAAGCGTCTCCTAATGAAAATTGAACGGTAGGTGGTTGAAGGCCTGGGACAGAGATGGATGTGGTGCTCTGTATGGGAGATAATATCAGTTACCACAAACTTCGATTGAATCACGAAGGCATACATGTAATCACACTCTAGAACAAACAATCTATTTTGTAGATCAAACACAGTATGAAGATGAAGTGGTAGATTTTACTATGTCGTAGATTGTACTATGTATGTTAATGATAGAAATGTCCCATTTAGATACAGCAAGTAAATTTCCTCTCTTAAGACATATGGGGATTACTGAAGATTTATCATGAAGTACTACTAAGGATGGTTGGAAAAATAATGTACACAGAAGGTCTTCATTCATTATCACATTTGGCTCTAATGGCGCTAACTGTGCAATAACATCAAAGTCAAAATTTGTATTCGTTATTATTGAAATGCATGCTTTTAGCCAGGCATGCGTCCGTGTGTCTTTTTGGCTCATTGTCCTAAAACTAAGTTGGACCCTTACTTTTATGCAAGACGCCTAAAGATCCCCTTACCCTGGGGAGCATAAAATTTTTTTTGACAGCTTGCAGTCAGGTTGGCACCTGCCAGCCAAAATAATGACCTCTGTTTGATGTCTGCCTTGCACAATGTGTATAAGAATGTGGTAAACATGGGATTTAGGATCCATTGGAGGAGCCTGTGACATTTCTATTCATTTGTTGCTTTAAAAAAATGCGAACATTCCTCATGTGCCATGACCCCTATGAGACCTCCATTTGGCATAACCCAGTTTTGGGGTAAATCTGCCATAATTCTGGAGATCTGCTCTTTTTCCACCTAATTACTAAGATTTGAAAATAAGCCTCTTACGGACTGCCCAGTTGCTACAAACTTCTAAACATCCTGCCGGCTCGGCTGGCTTTGTTTATGGTCTCCATGGCAACCTTTGTTAGGGGGTAATTGGGGCAGATGACCTCGGCCCTGGAAAAGTTTCAGGCGCTATGGCGACCTCATTCCAATGCATGCTAATGTAGTTCATAATTGAACAGCATTTAGACATTTAGTTTTCTAGGACTAGATCACAACTTGTCCAAACTGTCACAAAGTTTTAAGCTTATACGTTTGTGTCTTGTAGTGGTTTCAATGCCCAATCCTCTGTCACTTTGCTTTCTACTTCATCTATTAGCAAAAGCAAAACAATGTACTCTGCTTTCTGGAGAAATCTAAGAAGGTCATCTCTAACAGTGACATTAAGTATGTTGCCATTAAGTGTCACATCATTTATGATCACCAAAAAGCCATTTACATAATCCACTTGTACACATTTGAAGTCAATGATGTAGGAGGCCGATAATTTGACATTTTGTCGACGCAAGGAAGAAAAATCACTGATTGATGATGTTTTGAAGACATTCTTAGCTCACAGAATGAAGGCACCATTGATTATAGGTTGGGAGTATATTATTGTAGAAGGACAGATGGGGTAACAGATAAGCAAGGTTGTAAATACTCACCAAACATCAGCTTGGGTTCATTAAACTCAGGGTGTGTGATCAACCATTTCTTACCAAATCAAATGTTCCAACTTCTAAGTATAGGGTAAAGATTTCTCATGGGAGAAAGAAATCAATTCTCATTTTCTGCACAAAATTGCAACTGTAATGGCTGTTCAATGAACTCCAATGTTCTATACAGCCAGTGCATCCTTCTCTGGGTCGCAGGTGTTTTTTCTGTACCATAATGTCTTTTATACTTTGGTATACTTTTATATCTACCAGTTTGAATCAGGAGTATCAACATCAGCTTGTTGATAACAATGATATACTTACATTTGTAAATGACCTTGCTATCAATGTGAAACTGCTTTCTATAATTAGTTTTATGGGATTGGATTGGCATCACATAATATTAGGGATATTGGCTCAAAGCCCAGAGATCCTGAGTTCCAGTCCCATGATAATATGCTCTGATGTTGTGCCCTAAGAAAGGTACTTAACATAAATTTACTCACTTCACTCAGGTGAAAATGAGTACCTACATGTAGCATAGGCTTGGGACATTCCTCGGATATAGAACATTAAATGGAGGTCCTATCTTCAAGGAGAGCCACTCCCTGAGTATGTAAAAGAGCCCACCACTCTTATAAAAAGAGTAAGGGTCCTTCCTAGTGTAAATGGATCAAACAAATCTGTCGGGATAGGCACATTGTAGTCTTCAATACAAATCTGGTGTGTTATGCCATAAGGCTGTTTACCGCGTATGCAATGCAAACAAATAAATACAATTTCGTAAATGTACTTCTCTGTAGCAGTTTGCTTCAAAAGAATCCATTCCTACTTTATGCATACAGGGAGAAACCTTGGTTGTGCGTCAGTACCCATGCCATAATCACGCTCTAAGCTACAGTGTCTTGAACCTTTTAAGACTGCTCCATTATCTGCATTAAGTCTGTTGAACTGAGCTGCACATGTAATGCAAAGCTCTTAAGAAGGTTTGGCTTTATGACAGAGGACAAAAGGGCGGGCATTCATAAAAGACACACCAGTGCGCACCCCAGCTATTACACTCTCTTATCACACACTTGTCTAGAAACATTATCAGGAACATGGAAATAATCGCCACAAGAAAGTGGTGCTTTATCATGTTGCATCAGATGAAACAAAGTGCACACATTGGTTTACATGGTGAGAGAGTGTAGCAATTCCAGTAAGAACTAGTTGTACAATTGTGGAGACTTTGTACAGAAAATAAAAGAGGTTTTGTTGACTAGCCCCAGATTTTTGTCACCATTGTGGTCAACTTGGTAAACATGTTGCTCTGGCAGTGGTAGTTACACATGTCTGTTGTGAAAATGTAAAGGTAATAAACTAAGGTAGCCTTAGGGGAAGTGGGTGACTGTGTTTAGAGCACGGTATTGGGAGGCAAAGCTCAACCCTCTCCTTCCACTGCCTTTTGCCTCCCAAACAAAGTCAAGTCCTCATTTTCAAACTTGGCGGAGTGAGGAAAGTTATGTAAAGTGCCAGTCCCAAGGGCATAAGATAAGATTGGTAGCATGACAGGATTTGAACCCAGGACCTCTGGGCTCTGACACCAACAATCTGCCACACAACCCTATGATCTGTATGTCTATTGTGATAAATACGAGTTATATGAAATAAACAGAACTAAATACTAATTCTGTTGCTACATCATCAAAGATGGTTGAAGGTTTGATCTTCCTTGTTGTAACAGTTGCAATTACATGATATTTGATTAGAATCCTTATCAAATTCAGCAATAGAAAAGAAGGCTGTGTAATGGATTAATTAAAAGTGATGTTATTCAGAATCATACTGAACAGAGCGTTGTTCCTCAGGTTGACAGTTTACAAGGCGTGTTCAGCGGACCCGACGTGTTTGTAGCGGCCGGGAGGGAGGGCTTCAAGCCCATGAACGGCCCCATAGCCTACGTCCCCCACCCGCCCAGCAAGCCCCCCCGGGACAGAGAGAGCAGGGCCACACGAGAGACCGACAAGAGGAGCCCGCTGAAGCCCACCGAGCCCAAGAAATCAAGTGAGTACTGGTGTCATTGTCTTGCATAGTATGCTGATGCATTCTTTTCTACTTTACATAAGACCGTTTTGTTATGATTGCGTGGATGGCATCCACCGGCGCAAATCAATTTCCGCCTTATTCCCATACAAAAATTCGATGTACTGTTAATCCAACAAAGCAACCATAGAATGAGCAAATATATACAGCAGATTGAAAAAAATATATTTGAAATTGGATACTTACATCTTGGAATGACAAAGTCGAACAAGAACTGAAAACAGATATAAGGAATCTATACCATACCATATTTTGTGTGTATACACTTATATATTTGTTATACTTTCCTCACCACTTAGTTTCATAATGAAGGCAACTTTTTTTGCCAAACTTTGTATTACCATGTTTGCATCAGTTTTGGATTCCCAGAGGATGTCATCCATGTAATCAAATCAACATTGCCTAAGATGCATTTCCTACACATGTATATTAAGCAAATTTCACAAAACAAACACGATGATAAAAGTTAGGAAACAGACCGTTTTTGTGTTTCCTGATTAATGTGGCTCTCAAAGGATGATCAAACTGAGAAAGAACAAAGTCATTAAGAAAAATAAAAGTTTTGTTAAAAGATCTGGAGCTGTTAATTTCTTCATTTATTTCTAGATTGGAACAATGTAAGAGCCAGTAATTTGAATAAAATCACAATATAGGAAAGTTCCAAAAATGGAAGTAACAGGCATTTACTTCAGTTCCGGTTTGAAAACAGCCACAGCCATAAAATCAGCACCAAGGACAACACTCATGTGAATCCTCTGAGACAGTTTTTGATAGTCAGATATTCAAAGCATTATGATTACTTCAGTAGTTTGTCTGACTTGATAAGATCCAAAACAATGCTTAGAAGGGGACAGGGAAATTATATTGTATACTATAAAATGATCATTCAATTGAACCAAAGCAAAGGTTTCTGTAATTTTCTGATGTA
Organism: Branchiostoma floridae; assembly: GCF_000003815.2. Taxonomy (NCBI): domain Eukaryota; kingdom Metazoa; phylum Chordata; class Leptocardii; order Amphioxiformes; family Branchiostomatidae; genus Branchiostoma; species Branchiostoma floridae. Next base: position 9,005,379 of record NC_049980.1, on the reverse strand, counting down.
AATTCCTTAGATTTATCTCTATTGAGGTAACCCAAATTCAGTTGCTGTTTTGCTTCTAGATTGTAAAGAGATATTCTGTATTCTTAAATTGTTTGCTAGAAATATTCCAAATCCAAAAGCTCCATGGAATGCGATTACCAGTTTCAGAGTGTTCAATCATGAACGATTTAGATTACACTGACAGCAATGAGCATCGATCATTCCTACTTTGTTCCGGTAGTGTTGCAAAGTCAGATTGGATCATACATGTACATGTACATAATGAACAAATATAGCTGCCATTCTGTATCAAGCATCTACGTGTGTGCACTCTAGAGAGTAGATGCTGGGCTGGCAGCTTGCTAGTGCTAATGCGTCTGCGCTATCATCAAATGTATCTCTTATCAACATGCATGGATTCTCCCATAGTATGAACTCAGTTAAGCTGGATCCAGTATATCAAATGCTATCTGTCTCACTGCACCTGTACAGTATGATGTCTTTTCCCTTTAGAACTTTACCATTAAGTCTTTTACAGCTTCAAACAGCTTCAATTTCAGGGTATACAGCTGCATGTATATGGGACTTTTAACTTTTCCATGAATTTTTTTTTTTTATGTTTCTTTCTTATTGGTTAAACTGGTTTTATCTAGATTATCATTGCAGCCATTTTGGTTAAAATTTGCTGCTGTTATGCTGACACAGACATTCTTTTGGCAGTCCATTTCTGCGGAGGTCAGATGTGAAGTTTACCCGTGCGGCATAACAAAATGTTAGTAATACCGGGTTTCCTCTGACCAAGAAAACATATCCTACGTCTGTGCTTGTCATGATTTCTGCAAATTTCATCCAGCATGGCGGCGATGATAGCAGAGCAGCTGCAGGCAACAGGAGCGTAGTCTGTCCTGACAAGCTGCCTTGCAAAGTCCCAGGTTCTAAACAGAATGGCAGCTGCCCAAGGGAAGCCCCAGCTGGAACAATTAGACACAAAGCCCTGCAAAACCATGATGATCTAGCAGATGGAAACACGGAGACTGTTAAGAGAAGCCTAGTCAGGAAACGTAATGAGTATGTTGGTTATAGCGTGCCGGGAGGGCCACAGGAAGTTATGGTTGGTTTTGTTGTGTCAGGGAACGAAAGGTCACATGTAGGAGATAGCGTTATGGGTGCTGGTGATAAACAGCATGGTAGCGGAGGCACTTCTCTGTCCCAGAGCAATAGAGGCAATGTGGAAAACATTAGTCCTGCCCAGAGTAGTAAAAGCAGTCTTCAAAAGGCTTCACATGGAGAAGCAATAAAGAAAATGCCATCCCCATCCCTGCATGATAGCAAAGAGGACGGAGGCAAAAACTTGAAGAATGACGTCTTCCCGTCTGTGAATGACGATAGCAGCAGCGCTGCCGGAACTCCTGCGGAAAGTTTACGCTCCAACGATGATAAAACTCTTAGTGGCACCGCGGAGAGTAGCGACCAAGTGAGTGATGTCAATGATAGATTAGATGACAACAAGCGTAAAGCTCAAGATGTGCAAGCTGGAGTCAAAGTTGAGAGCGTGCAAAGAACACCAACCCCCAGGGTCCATGGCTCACGCCAATCCCAGTCTAAGAGATTGTATAAAGAGGATGTTGGATCCAGCAGGGATTCTAATGAGAGACTTGCAAGTAAAGAAGGCATTACCCCACATTCACCTCACTCTGTGGAAGGAATCAGAGACAATAAAAGCTTGGTGATCTCTACGGCTGATATGGCCACAACAGAAGCTGCCACAGGCAGTGAACAGGGGACGAGGAACAGTTATGTTGCCAGAGAAGGTGGTATCATGGAAGGAAGCAACACAGAGATACATGTACAACAGCAACTGATCATGAAAGGAACGACAAATGGCGTACAGAAATCTGAAGGGAGTAGGAGGAACGTGCTTCAGAACAAGCGAGAGCACGGTCCTAAACAGCAAAGGAAGAAAGTATCAGTGCCAGCACCAAAGAGGGGGCAGCTGCCCAAGGTCAATGGTGCTCAGAGTGAAAGTCACAAAGTGGATTCCAGGCTTGTGCGGAGACAAGAGACAGGCGGTCTTCACTTACCTGAACTGAAAAGTACCAAAAGGAATAGTGGTACAAGACAAACAAGGGAGAAGGAGACGCATAGAAGCAATCAACCGACAAGGAAGACTAGAGCAGATGGAAGAGGACTACCTTCAGTGACTGCACCAGGGGTGCAGAACACAGAACTGGAGGACGTTACAACCAATGAGTCTACCGTTCCAAAAAACGTGCAGGGTGGGATGGGAGGGACCAGTGAGAACCGCGAGGTGTCGCAGAGACAGCAGTTCCAACAGATGAAGAAGAAGGTCCTGATAGATGACACTTTCCCTCACATCCCACTCTGGGTTCTGTGTGTTGTCCAGAAATATTTCTCCATGTACCGCAGACAACACGAGAAGGTCATGAAGATTCAGCTAGTCGTGGAAGAGTTAGAAAACCATGGAAAGAGGGGGACGGTCCCACGTAGTGTTAAAGTCATTCTGTCTAAGCCAACCGTATCCTCAGAAGATAAGAAAGTAGTGGAGAAGCATTGGTCGGAAGCAAGGGAGGCTTGTGAGGGATGGTGCCTGTCCTCGGTGCTGAATGCCAGGAAGATGGAACACAAACGCCTGATGGAAGGCCTTGAGGGCATCAAGCGAGAATTCGACCAAGAGCTGACGCAGGTGATCTCCGATAAAGGAAGCAACCACCAGCTAGAAGGAAAAGACCACAAGGACCTTTCATTAGATTTACACCACCTCGAACATTTCTATGAGCAGGGAAAGATCATGTTCATTCGGATGATTCAGAAAGTCACATGTGCTGCTGGAGGGAGCACCAACTTTCAACAAGCCGCCCTCCCTACAAAAACACTACAGCTCAGGCTTGCCAAAGAAAAGAAGAAGAAGACTATGTCTGACTACCAAGAGTTATACAAGATCCACAGTTACCACATTGACACCGAGTTGGAACACAAGAGGCTTGGACCGGGGGGACTGTTGGAAATGAAGGATCCTGTGAGTCATGACGGCACTCCTAGACGGCAAAGGCTAAGACGACAAACACCTTTTAGGAAAGTTAGGAGACGCTAGTAGTAATGTCATCCCCAAGGCATTTGGTACATTAGAAGCAATACACACAGTAAGGCCTAGGATAGAAAGTGTTGTGTTTCCAGTTGCCTGACTAACCATAAGAAAAACCTGCAAAAACTAACCTCTTTTGGGGGTTGAATACTACATCAAAAGACAAAAATTTCTTGATGTAATATCATTTTGGATCTAATATTTGAGTGATGAAATTCAAAACACTCTCTAGCTCAATGTACATATAAAAGAGTGTGGTAAATGTTGCACTTCTTTGTTCAGTTTTTCAATTTACAAGACTAGTGAAAAATTGATTCCCAATACATTTGGTTTTACATCACTAAACTCTATTTTTTCATCACTAGAAAGCTATTAAAAAAAGGGCGAGAATCCCTACCTATTGACTTTTCCAAGACCATAGTTGGAAAGACAACAGTTACTGTTTTTCTAGACCTAAACCATGATAGTGGAGGACGATCTTCTGAAGTGCATGCGGAGAAATTTTTAAGCACTCGTCATATCAGGTTACCATGCATATTGTTCTCACCTTCAACCTTTGCATATAGAATGTGATTTTTCTTTGAATGTATAGTTAGCAATGACAAGTGCTCATGCGAATGTTCCAGTGAGTCACCTTCAAGCAGAACAGATAATGTAGCAGATATTTCATATCCTGCAAAGGTTGAACGGCGTAGCAATTCAGACATGGAAAGTGCGTTAGTGTGCCCGAAGCGGCAATTACCGTGGCAAAGGTAATCGTTTTAGCACGCCGGCAATGCTGTAGTCAGATACCACGCTGAGTTAATGGTTTTGTACTTACATGTACTTTTGTGTAGGTTTACACCTAATATTCGATAAAGTATTGGTCTATACCTGTGCAATGCTTATCTTACGTCTTGTGCATTAAATAGCCACTGACCAAGCCTTAGGCCACATAGACATTATGATCTTTCTGTCATGAAACAAGGCCAACAGTTTCAAAAGAAAAGTTATGCTTTTGAGCTTTCTTACATGGGATATTCGAAACATTTGTATAAAAAATGTGGCAATTTTAGGTGCATTTATTTTTTATGACTACTAATGATTCAATTTTTACTTGTCGCTTTGAAAATCCATTATCATTTTGGCTAGTTTTCATACATGAAGTGTAAGTACTATAAGGTTGATAGTTGATAGAGTTAAGTTTAAGTGTTATCTTTGTGATAGAATAGCACCTATTCAAAATGCCATTGAATTTTTTGTGTATGGATAGAAAGCACCATATTACAATGTAGGGTGATTACTGAAATTAAACCATTTCCAATAGTTTGTAACACGCTGCATGTAAAATAAGTTTGAGGCTATTGAAGATGAATGTTTGGGAGCTTAAGTGTTAAATGATATTTTGCATGAGTTGGAAACAATTAGATTTGAGTACATGGTATAATGTCTGGTATCATTTACTTACTCAAATCAACTGGATATGATTTTGGACATGGTTCAGATGTTTCAGACAACATTCGCTGTCTTTTGTCAGTGATACTGAGTTACATCAGCAGGTTTATAACCACCAAATAATATATGAATTCATAATTTTGTAACATCAACTGTCATTATTCAACTGGGTGCCATAATACTGCCACATTAAAAAAAGATGGCCTTTTTCAATATTGTCTTGAAAACCTACATATGAAAAACGTTATCTGTGTATATACATTTACAATTCGTTTTAAATTCACTCATGACATGTATTTTTCATATATGGCGGCACTATGGCATCCAGTGGAATTATGAGACTGTGATGTTGAATAAGTTAGAGAAAACTTTTAGATAGTCAGATTATGAAACAGATTTTAGACAAATTTAAGTCACTTAACACAAACCTTTTGTTTGAGTACAACAGGAGTTAAAATCTCAGACTATTTCCAAAATCATATCCAGTTTGATTATCTTACTATTTGGCATAACAAGTTACCCAGACTTTCATTGATGTATCAAATAATAGAGGTTATTAAGAATGTATACTCACTCATGACATTTAAATTCCTGATGCTAAACTACTGAATTGATACATGACAATATGGCTGTGAACACTTTTAGTTTTAGTTAGTTTGCCTTTATGGGTATTTAGGGATATCAAGTCGATAGACTGTGGTACTGTTTAAGTTGCAATATTTTCAAATCATTGCAGTTTGAAACCACCATTTTTTTTAAACAATATAGTTTACCCTATGGGTGAAGTCCAACCAGAATTAGATGTAGAATAAGATGATAATAGTAATATTGGACAGGTGTATGACAAAATACATGTACCTCACTTACACCCAGTTGATATGATACTTTTTAGTTGAGTGTGTTCTTTGTTAAGCAATAAACCTAAGTCTGTATTATATTTCACAAGTGATTGACATTTTGTCATTTTATCTCATTAGATACAATTTGTTTCACTATGGATATTGTGCTGAGTATGGTTGTCAGCATATATAGCAGGTGTGAATGTATAACATGCAAAGACAGTGCATTGAGCTGTTGATATCCATTCCCTTGTCAAATTGAGGTGCAACCTTGTAAATTCTCAAGTGCAAATGTGTTGTGTAGATACATCAGACTGGCATAAAATCTGTCTACATTTATTTTGTCTCATATCCAGTTATTCCTTCCGAGCACACTACATGTAGGCAGATGACTTAACAGATACCCCATTTGCAAAGAGCATTGATGGAAGTTTTCTGACTTGTTTTCCGTTCAATTCTCAAGAGCAAATGTGTTGTGTAGATACATCAGACTGGCATAAAATCTGTGTACATTTATTTTGTCTCATATCCAGTCATTCCTTCCGTGCAAACTACATGTAGGCAGATGACTTAACAGATACCCCATTTGCAAAGAGTGTTGATGGAAGTTTTCTGACTCGTTTTTTTCTGACATCAATTTTCAAGTGCAACTGTGTTATGTAGAGACTTCAGACTGGCATAAAATCTGTGTACATTTATTTTGTCTCATTTCCAGTCATTCCTTCCGAGCACACTACATGTAGGCAGATGACAAACAGATACCCCATTTGCAAAGAGTGTTGATGGAAGTATCCTGACTCATTTTTCCACTCAATTCTCTGGTGCAAATGTGCACTCAGACTGGTTTAAGATCTGCATAATTATATTTTGCCTTATATCCACTCATTCCTTCAGAGCACACTACATGTAATGTTAGGCAGATGACTAATATAGTATTACCCTATTTGCAAAGTTGATGCAAGTTTTCTGACTCGTTTTGCTGTTAGCAATGTATGAAAGTTATAAATTTGAGATGCTGAGGGGCGTCTATGCCTTCTCTGTACAGCTGGTTATGGCATGAAAAACAAGCTGCATATTTGGGCCTGTCTTACACATCCATCTGTGGGTGTTTCAATTTCCTGTCCGTCAAAAGGGCAGAGGATCCATTGACGTCAGTACCAGCTGTTGACGCTTCCCTCAATGTGTCTGTGAAACTGTGTGGAGTGCTTTCACCAGGAAAAGGATAAAAAGCTTTGCTCAGATCAATCTTCGGTGAATCTTGTTTATCCAAAGAATGTCAGTGTTATTCACAGGTGATCGACAAGCTGGAAATGGCAGATGGGTTTCTTTTATGATTGATCCGTCCCTCTGTGTGAGAGATTTCCAGTTTCATAATGAATCATCAATAATCTCCACTTCAGGCAGCATATCTTGAATAAAAGACTGTCTCCAAAAATAAGATAAAACCCATGATTAATAAATGATAGACAATAAGTCAAGGATCTCATGAAATATGTTCTTTGGAAATTTTATTGCAAAATTCTAGTAGGATGTTCCTCATTATGTCCAAATGTGCAGATGTCATTTGGTGATGTTTGGAACATGTATGGTGATGGTCACCTTTAATTACCTTACATGTCTGTTTGTCGCAAGTGTGATGTCCTATTAGTTATCCCTAAAAATAATAGCACTTTCCAATTAATTATGCAAATGAAGTATTGCAAAATTGATTTCTAGCAATGTTCTGCAAACCCTACATTGCATGTGTAAAGTGTCACATGTATCAAAATATATTAATGTCACATGTAGCAAAATATATTAAAATGGAAAATAAAAATATAATATTTTCTTCAATAATTTTAAGTTGATTATATACATCTCTACAGTAGCTGCTGACATCAATACAATCATAAAAACAATGCATTCTTTCTCTAGCTATTCTCCTTTTCAGTATGACTAAACAGCATCTTTCCATTGGCTCCTATATTTTAGTGTCAGGCAACGGGTAATAACAGGAATTGAAAACAGGAAATGAGATAACCTTTTGGGACCTTAGACCTACATTGTACATTCCTTGTCAGTGTCCCATACATCTTCCTGGCACTCAGTGGTGAGAGGTGCTGAGCATATGGAATTACCAAATTGCAGAAGCACAAAAAATAGAACCTTTAAGATAGACACCTTGAAAATAAAACTTTTGAACACTGAAGTGTTAAAATCAAAACAGATTGAGTGTATTTGGTAAAATATAGATCACATTGCTACATTATATATTTGTAACAAATTGTTCAAGGACTATCTGACAGAAATCTTTTGATGAGTATAAGGGAAAATCATAACGTAAATTATTTTAGATGTGTGACTTACATGTATGTTCTGTGTCCAAAAACAGCAAAAGATACAAATTATCAATAAAGATGTTTATGCATAGATAAAATGTTTACTGATAACAATGATGAATTTCAAAATAGCTCTATATAGACCTTTTCTTCTAATATATTGTACCAACTGAAAGATAAAAATAAAACATTTCAAAATTAGCATAATGCACATATTTACCATCTTAACAGTTCTTGGTTCAGAATAGACCCAGGGAAAGGAAATAAATGTACATTTGATTATAAGGCATAATTGTAGTGTAAAATCCATGATATAGCTTACATTTTGATTCGGGTCATTTAGGAAGGTTCCCTAATGCAAGAGTCTATCATACAATTATCCTGCCTATTTTAGAATAACTGTTACATGTAAGAGGGTAATGCTGCACAAGAATAATGTAGTCCATATTGTGTCATATCAAACCTAATCAGTACATGTTCCTGTTATCGCTCAAGACCAGCCAGTCTAAAACATAGGCAAGTGTAGTACATTGAATAGCTTTGCCCTTACAGGATTCATACAGCCAGCCTTAAAGCTTTTCAGACCTGTCAAAGTATTGACTGCAAACGTATAAATCATACACTCAAGCTCCCGCAAACTGACAGTCCATACCGTTACCCTACTCAGTTGCAACATTTATGCACTTATCTTCAAAGAAAATGAAGGACCTTGTGCAAAATTGAAGAGCACAACTGCTTTTTGAAGAGTGTAGTGCGTGAATGGAAGTCCGCAGCGAGTGCTCTCAGCCTGAAAAGTGTACTTTGATTTTACAAAAGTTCGCACTCGTAAAGCATCCTCAGTTGTAAAGGACACTCTTATTTGTTTTTAAGAGTAGCATCGCCATTCTGATGTGAGTTGAACAAGAACAATAATGGCATGTTGCTCCAGTGCAATATTGTCAACCTTTGTATCCCCCAATGTTTCAGTACATTTTGTCGTCTAAATTCAGAACATTTTGGTCTACATGTTACTGCATATAGATAATGTTCAGCTCTTGTCGGAACAGGCAAGAGACTTCAAGTGGCTCCTCACTGCAAACTCTTCAAAATCTTCCCCTCTTTTAGTAGATGTAGTGGTGTTCCAACAATTGTTGTTGGGAGGGTGGTCACAGCCAATTGAGCTCTGTAGTACTGGGCTGTGGGCACTTCAGTCTCTGTTGTCTCTGAAGCAGGCCTGGGATATGTGAAAAACAAACTTGTTGAGCCTTTCAATGGCATTGAACTTGTAGTGCCCTTACCATTGCAACTTATGAATCATAACAATAGGGAGTGTCAGATTATGTTAAAAAATACAGTTCTTTGTAGAAATCAATAATCATAATTGTACCATCAGTAACTTAGGCGTCGTAATGTATGTTGCACATATGGTCTGTAAAGCTTCATTTCATCAGTAGAATTAGTACTTTCTGCTAGGTCCTGTTGTCATATCTGTAACATGTTGCCCCACTTCCCCCCTTCCTTGGCTAGTTGATGGCTGGCAACGTGAAAACACAGCGGCTGTGCAACCCCTCCAGGAAGACAAGGCACCCCTTTCAGGTATCAAATCTGACCAGGGAGTCCACAAAGGTATCGCACTGACATTTCAGCACCAAGGAAAGAGAAAAACCCAAAAGAAGAGAAACAAACAGAAAGCAGCCGCAGGCCTAGGGGAAGTCGTCTACCATAATCCATTAGAAACAAAAGTGACCCTGTGGCTGCTTGAAGAGAATCAATTTGGGAAGAGTAATCTGGAGGGTTGGTTACAAACAGAAAATGCTACCTCAGAAGTTTCTTTTGAACTACAAAACAGCAACCTGCAGGCTTGTTCTGAACGTGAAAATTGTAATCAGAAAGATTATTTGCGCCAAGGAAAGACTAAACATGAAGGTTGCTTGCAAGAAGAAAAAGGGAGGCAAAAAGGTCCTTTAAAACAAAATACCCAGAAAGGCGGTGTGGAAACCAAAGAACATAGCATGAATGGTATTTTGAGACAGGCAAAAGGAACACCAAAAGGTCGCCTGATTCAACTACCTAAAGATGATGATCTACCCTTTGATTTTGTTGGTAAAACTCCAAGTCTGCTCATGTCAGTCAAGTCAGAGGATTTAGAAAAAACAGAAGATGACCTGGACAATATTTCCCGTAAATCTACAGACCTGTTCAAATCTGGCAACAAGGAGTTTGACATTATGCTGGATAAAGGCGAACTCCTTCATGAGTTTGTTTACAGTGATACATTTGAGGACAGTGATGTGGAGAGTCAAGTGCCTGAGGATATTGAGCTTTTTGCGGGAAGCCCCACTGTGTATGATGATGCAATAGAGTTAGCTATGACACAGCATTGCCCCTCTAGTGGTTTTCATGGCTCGATTCAAAACATGCAAAATCTGGAAACTGAAAATGCGGTCATTTCGGACAGTGACAACGAAGGCTGGCAGTGGCTTACGGATGTCGCATCCTTTTACTTTGACCATGCCTTGGCAAAGAAAGGCCCTGAAGCTCAGAACAAAAATCTCCTTCGTACACAAAAATACACCAGGAAGGAGAAAGAGTTGTTCCTATCTAGACATCCCTGGAAGTAACTCAGTCTTACATCATTTGAAGAGGAAATGATTGAGACTTTGTACAGGATGATGAATAGACGTGGAAAGCTTATTTAAAGGGCTTATCGTTATGTGTCAGATTTGATGTCGGCGTCGCTTAAAGGAACACTGCCGTTGACATTGATGATAAATGATGAGTAACGAATACACACAGAGAAAGACTCAGGGTAGATGAAAGTCTGACTACTTCAAGAAGCTATGAGAATAATTCATGATGATTTCAAAAGAACTTCAGCGTCAAGCATTGCCTCTGATTTATCAACGCTTGACATCTCCAAGCCGTTACAACGTCTGGCTTGTTAATCACATCATTAAGTGATAACTTGAAGGTTGAAATAGATTCTGAAGATTCATGCACCTGCGTATATGGAGAACTGTCCAAACAGGATACAATATGTATTGTAGATGCAACTTAGACTATCATGGTAGATCAACTGACTTGATTGACAAAAGCAGATTAAAGGCAAACTAGAAAGCAGATTGTTTTTCCTATGGCCTTCTGTCAAGCTACTCGCACGCAATAATATACCATTAGGCTCACCCCAAAGTAGTGTGTGCCAGTGAAAAAAAAGAATAAAGGCTATGAATGGGGGTTTCTGAGTAGCCTGACATGATAGCCAGTCCAGGTAGACAGCCCAGGTAGACAGCCTAGCCTTTTCCGTAAACCTTTTCTGCTAGGAGGAAGAAAGAAAACAAACACAGCAAAAGGAAATAACAAAATGAAAAGTATAGACATTTATGTCTTTCATTGCTGACTATAGAAATCCTATTGTGGACACCTGGTCAGAAGGCGATACCTCGGGGACATCTTGACGGACGCTATGACTGGACTGTGGACGGAACCTGACATGAACTATTATGACTGGACAGACCCTAACTACTCCTGAGATCAGGGTATCACTGTGGGTGGACTGCAACAACACACGACTGGACTAGACTGGACTGAACCTTATGGACTGAATGACTCAGGACAAACAGAAACTCAACAAACCCAGACTGCATTAAGGCATCCTTTGCCTCACCAGACTGTACTGCCGTAGGCTGTACTTTACTGACAACAAGACCGCTCTACGACTTCTACCTCCTTTGCTTATGTGATGTCCAGGTATATAATGCATGAGGATGAACTCCACATTTGAACTATTGGCACATCACACCAAAAATGCACGGCATTCTAACCTAAATTGTGATTGGAAAGCACATCTTGGATTGTCTCCTCATTTTGAATACAATATAGATGATACCAAAATCTGTCAACCAAATTTTTGCTCCTCATGATATTTCATACCTGGACACCAAAAGACTGACCTGTGTCAAAGACTAAAATATGATGTTCTACAGACCATATGTGCACATTGTACCATAGCTATAACTACATTTACTTTTCTGATACACTGTACTCTGTACTCTGTAACAAATTTCACTATGTTTTCCGTTATCCTTCATCACTCAGGTACCTCCGAATCCATTTTTAGACAGATGGAATGTAGGCCACAACGTGGTCAACAAACAAACTTTTCAATAAATTAGTAATCTCTAGATGATAGTCAGATTTGTTTGATCAGAAGTTGACAATTCCAATTAGAAGCATATGAAGAAGCAAAGGCTAGAAATAATACTAGAATAAAAACTTTGTAGATAGGCAACAAATATTTATATAACTCTGTACATATTATGTGTTGCATAAAGCAAGATCTAAGCATATTTCCTACTATCATTTGTTGCCTAAGAATTATTTCCCCTTCACTGATGACAAAAGACTATATATCAGATCTGTATCAAAGTACAGTTCCTGGAAAAGAAAGTATTACTTGCATCTCCCAGATGCACTAAGATGGAATAGTTCACCACACTTGAAAGCCTCCTTTTGACTGGGTAGGTTAGAGTGTCAGCAAAGATAGATTGGCCACTTTGATATGAAACAGATTGCCCTGAACCAGATGAAATGGAAACGGATCCATACCGAAATCTCAACCTGGCTGCTAAGCAAGCAATCACTCAAACAGGCATTCATGAATAGATTTATGTCTTGATATGAAATATTGCAAAGGGAATGAAAGATAAAAAGTTACAAGGTGGAAACAACAGTAGAAGTGGCTAGTTCATACATCCTTTGAAAAATGGTATCATGTTAAAATATTCTCTCACGTAGTTTGATAGTTTTCTTGAGGGCGAACTACATAAATGTAGAATAATGATGATGATGATCTACCTCAGATATGAAAGACAAGTGTCTTCAGATCCTCAGGAGTGAGTTTTCTAAAACACTGCAGATTTCTAATATATAATCTTGTCTCAATCTTGCACAATGTACATATACCAAGGGAATATTCTTCTTACGTAAGCACTGCCTTTAGCTTTACTATACATCAGTTGAAAACAGTAAGTGTGTGGTATGACCTTTTAACATTGAGGATAAATGCATGGAATTAGTAACCCAAACAACTAAATGTAGTAGGCTGCTTAGGATTTTGCTAAGACGACACTGAAAAATGCAGGATTCGAGTAAGAAGATTACCTCAGCTAATACCAACTTGTAATTACTTGTAAGCATTCATTTATCTTTGGAAACAGTGTTACTCTAAACATTGCAAACTTGTAGGCAAATAAATGCTATGATTGCATATGGCACGTGGGTCATTTGTGCGCTTACCATTTTTCAGCTTCCTGAAATGCACACAAGATGTACATTTTGTATCATATGCATATATTGGGACTTTTAACTTGGATGATGTCTGCTATGAAGATATTACCATAATAAGAAATAAAAGCGAAATGTCTTACCTGAAATGTGCATGCTATACTTTGGGGGAACTTCCACTCGGCATCTTACGCCCACCTTGCTCACTGTCTGTATGGCAAAGTGCAGGGTATGGCAAGCCTTGAACTCCTGGGTGGAAAGGTTTGCCTCCCAATTGCAAGGCAACAGTTTGTCAGAATGTGAAGGCCAGATTCTTTGGTTTGTCCCGAACTTCAAAACAAGACCCTTGTTTTAAACAGTTTGGCCTGATGCCAACCAATGAGAACAGGTTTTAGGTCCTCTTTGTGGATTAAAGGGTGTAAAGTGAATATGTGTCATGTGTTCTGTAGTACTTACATTGAGGACCACTACTTGTCATTTGTAACTGTTAAAGGTGACACAAGAGGCCTGTTTACCGGGTTGTTTGTAGTTACGGCAGCCTCGACTCGGTTGTTACAATGGACTTGCTTTGATGCTTACTTGAAGGCCTTTGGTTTAGGTTTGATGTTGAGTCATGATGCTTCAAACACTCCACAGTTAGTCATGTATTGCTGAACTTGTCCTTGAGTACGCAAGAAGACATTAAGACATATTACGAGGTTTTTGAGAGAGCTGACGCAGTAGAGAATTAATGTACTTCAGATTAGGAATCATTCTTCATTGTGTGTTCATTGATAGCTCTTGACATGAAGTGTGTGTCTCAGATTTCATCATACATCATAAGGCCTTGGCCTTACCTTAGTACGTACAGCTAAGGTGAAGGTTGTCAGACTTGAGTAACATATTCCACACTCATACATTGTACATGTACTAATTTCAACGTTGTTTTGTAAGGTTCACATGATGAAGTAATACATTTTGTCATCTACTTAGATCACATTGTGGAAAAAATCTATAATAAAGATTGTCGTACAAACTATTTTATAGTACGCAGATGAAGATTAGACATCCAGTAATAAGATACTCAAGCAACTGGATATGATTTTGGAAACAGTCACAGTCTATTTCCAGTGGGAAGAAGGACTGACAAGAAACAACAGATGTTGTTTGAAATGTCTGACCGTTTCCAAAATCATATCCAGTTGCTTGAGAAACTACTTTTCGGCGTATTTCATTGTACACTTCTTAGAAAGTTGGGTAACGTGATCTTACTGAATCAAGGGTTATGAGCTTTCTGAGTTAGGGCTTTTATAGTGTATGGTATTCTCATTATGAAAACATTAACACAAAACTCTTCAAATCATAATTTCATTTTGCAGGTGCTATTGCTATTCCAAGACGGGATTTATGATGTAGGGAATTGTCTTATTTCTTAGAAAATAGTCACTAAAACCTTTCTGATATCCCTTTCTGTGTTTTTACAGAGGGCAAGTTCAGAGTGTGGGTCCACACGGGAGACTATCCCAACTCTGGTACGGATGCTCACGTGACCCTGACAGTCTACGGAGACAGGACCAACTCTGGACCACTGTCACTAGGAGGAGGGGATGGCATGCTGTTTGAGAGGGGGAATGAAGATGAGTTCACTGTAAGTGCCTCCTTGTTTTTTTTATGCCTTTGGTCGTGAGAAATCTGTTGTTTGTGACAATGTTCTCATTTATTAATATTTAGCAAGCTAAAGCGCAAAATCAAAGTGTAAGGGCTCAGACTTTGTCCTTGCTGTGTAAAAATGTAGTGCTAGTTCCCAGTGGTGTATAACCAATATCTGTTGTTAAAACAATATTTTAGGGATATCTAGTTGACAAACAGTGGTTTCAAAGAACAATTATATGTATATTTTAAACTATTGCAATTTGAAACTATCGTCTGTCAATGCGATAACCTTGAATGCCCTGACTTTAAGAACAACAGTTATACATTGTGTACATTATTCGATGGCTTAATAGTGAACCTTTGTTAGCTAAAGATAAAATGAACTTCTGGTTTTACAAAACATAGCCTCACTCAATTGCTTTTACTAAATGTTGTATTTCTATCTCTGTTTCGCATCTGCAGCTATCTGCAGGCAACATAGGGGAAGTCTACAAAGTTAGGATAGGACATGACGACAGTGGAGCATCTCCTGCATGGTACTGTAGAGAGGTGAGTGTTAATTATATGTAATGAAAATGATGTTTCTGTCAATTGGGGTTCATACTGCTTGGATATTGTTATAGACAGTGATGGCATGACCCAAGATAATGGAAAATCATGTACATGTAAAGAAGTGTTCATAGTTGATAATGAGCCCCATAATCAACCATGTACACAATCCAGCACTCTTTCAGTGCTTATGAAATTATGTTCTGTTGTTAGATCCACATGGAGGATGCAAACACCAAAGAGCAGTTCCAGTTCCCAGTGTAGGGTGGATCAGTCGGGATGATGTTGTGATGTTTACCGTATCTTGAATAAACATACATCAATGCTAATGACATTATGTTTGCCTGTCAGATCCATATGGAGGATGCAAACACCAAAGAACAGTTCCAGTTCCCAGTGGAGCGGTGGATGGCTCGGGATGAGGATGATGGGGAGGTGTGTCGGGAGCTGCCGGTCTACAGGGATGGGGAACCAATTCTCCCAAGTAAGTAAACAATAACAAGCTCTATTTACCTAAGGCCATGTTGATTATATGCATGACATCCGTGTGAGCCCCAAGTTTGGGCCATTTCCAAAAATTAAAAAAGTTTTTAACCAAACTGTAAATCGTACAAAGCAACTGCAAAATGAGCAGCCAAACATATGCCGTAGAATGAAAAAATGATTCGGAAAATGTCTACTAACGCAAGGTCAATTCAAAGTCATGAAGAAGATATGAAAAAGATGAAGGATCTGATGCCAGCTGAACAATACTACATAATATTCATTCAAAGATGGGATGACTGTGTCAAAATTACTTGTTTTCTCAGTTTTTATTGTAGGTTGGGAATTAATAAACTTTTAAACCGTTTCACAGTCCTAAAGTACCAGTGTGCAGTATACACTGGTGATGTGTGGAATGCTGGGACAGATGCCAATGTGTACATCACAGTCTATGGTGAGAGAGGAGACACCGGCCCCAGGCTGCTACACAAAGGGAAGAAGGCTATTCTCTTTGAGAAAGGACAGGTGGGATCATATTACTTCCCTACCAAGTATCCCATAACTCTCCATAGTCCTGAGTGCTTTCGAAAAGAATATGCTTGAATCACTTGACTGAGGTTACTAAATTGAATTCATGTGAAGCACTAATACCCTTTTCATGAATCTTTAATGTGTTAGAGTCCTACTTTCGTCAATGCTCTAAAAATACAGCTAATTAGGAAGCAGCACTTAGTACTGGTGTCATGTTCTTGCATGTGTACTACCTCACTGACGTCTTTGAAAAGCCTTGTAAATTAGATCCTTTTGAAGTACTAGGAAGTCATTCACTCTAGCAGTCTGTTGTTGTATGGTAGATATCTAATAACAATTCAAGCTAATGACTACAAATGAGAAGTTAATCAGAAAACAGTGCAGCCATTCAGGATGAAAAAGAAGAGCTAGAAATAATGATAAGTGACTTGTATTCTACAGAAAATGAAGGAGAAGAATGATTTATTTGTAAAACATTGCAGCCTAAAGGCTGAATTGTATATCATATTACAAGGGAGAGTTCACACATATCAATGATAACGTCCCTTTAAATAACAGTTCATATCGGCTAATGTTTGTGATAAAAACATTATGCTTATGGGCCAAGTTCTTTAATTTTCATAATGTTTTACTGTTACTTAACCCACTGTTTTACCTGTGGGTCTAGGTGGATGTGTTCTATGTAGAAGCTGTTCACCTTGGCAACCTCAAGAAGGTCATCATTGGCCATGATGGGACTGGACTAGGTAAAGATGATTTTTCACTAAACCAATTCTGTTAAGCACCCAATGCAATGCAATACATGCATGATGCACATAGTCATACATTGTACCTTAAAGTACCAGAGATACCGAGAAGATTCAAGAAATCCTGTTCCCCTAGAAGTAACATAGAGTGAACACTTATTGCTTCCAAGTAGTGTAGGGGCATCTACAGTAGACAGATTTGAACAGCACCTACAGTTAGATGTGGAAAGGTTAGTTGTGACAGGTCACTGATCATGATGATATAGCCAGTGCGTGTGAGAAGCTCATATGTTATGCCAAAGGGTGGTTATACATGTCCCAGCTTGTAGATACATATACCGATATAGATATGGCACACTGAGCACCCTGTACTTCTGTCGATGAATTTGTACTACTTGCAACAAAATCGACTTTTGTCCAGATTCTGAACAAACCGATTGACTAATAGTGCATGTATGTAACACCTCCATGTTTTATCCCCCCCCCCCCCCCACCCACAGGTGCAGGCTGGTTCCTAGACAAAGTAGTGATGAAGGAGTCCAAGGGAGCACCTCGTGAATTTGTCTTCCCTTGTGAAAGGTAAGAAATTCTAGCTGAAGTTTTGAAAAATTACTAATTTTTTTTCAAAGCACATTTCTAGTATCAGTCGTTTATCAAATTTGCCTTTAGATGCCTCGTGATTAATGGTAGGCTAAAATAATGCATGTCACTGCACTTGCTTTTAGGTCTTCACTCAAATAGTGGGTATTGTTTAAAGCTGTACCCTATAAGAGCCAGTGTTCACATAAAAACATAACATTAACTCTGGGTGACTGATAAAATGTTGCGAGTGCCACATGATGCATGTAATGAGCTTTCCTGTTTGATTAGTTCAAAGGAGCAGTTCTGTGAACAGCCAAACAATTCCAGCCAATCACATTTTTTTGCATTTGAACAATAGGTGGCTGGATGAAGGAGAGGATGATGGGAAAATTGTGCGAGAGCTCCTGGTAGAGGACCAGCCAATGACGCGTGAGTACCTAACACATCCCATGGTTCCACAGAGGCAGTTCAATATTCAAATAACTTGAAGTAATTTCATTCAATTTGTGTGTGACACATTTGCATGAAATTAGTTTGAGTTATCTGTTTATTGTGGATGCGGAGTAAAAGCAAGAATTGTGCCATATCAGCTCACATCTTCAACCCATGCCCTAACTTTGTATAGCGTGTAAGAAGAAGAATTACTTGTTCAAGCGTGCCATTTCTCCTGAACCCCATATGATACTCCCTTCCCATGGTTTATAAAATCCTCTTCCACGGAAACCTTTAGTGCTATTTGTCATGCACGAAGGAAACAATTTCAGTACATCCTCCCTATAATAAAACAGAGTCATTTCAAGCAATCATCCAAGCAATCATCCATAGAGCATTGACAGACAGCCTGTCTGTCTGCATGGATATACGTGAGAGGCATTTAGCTTCCGTTCTGGCCTTTGACAACCGTTAATATGCAGGAAAGAGACTAGACAACGTCCCAACTATCCCCAACATAAATAAAGCCTTTCTGCCCCCCTCCCGCTCTACCAACTAAGTCCTTACTTTGTAATCAGGCTTTTGAGCAAAGTTAAAATGAGTTTGCTTCCTGCTAGACAGAGGAAATCCAGCTAATTTTTCTTCAAAAGCCTGTTCCATTATTTACCACCATCATGGTTTTATCTTGTCGTAGCAAATTATCCCCCCGTGTAGACAAAAGGTTACGTAGGATGAAGGCAGAAAAAATGTAGGGCTGAGAGGTGAGCTTATATGGCTGCTTGACTAATGTTTTTTTTTTAGATAAGAAGGCTTGAATGTACATTGCGTGCTGTGGTTTTTTGTTCAACAGAGTTTGTGCGGTACGGTGCAGTAAGGGCCATCCTGCTTAAGCAGTCAAAACACAAACAACGTGAGGTTCTTGGAGAAAGTAGAGAAAACAAAACAGTAGTTGAATGACTTCTCGGTTGTTCGTAGAATTAGAATGAAAAGAAGCCTTCTGTAGCTAGTGATGATTGTTGTGTCATGTCTTGCTGTGCTGAAAGTAGAGGTAGTGTTGACAACAGAGGTGGATATTGGGGTCAAGGTTTCTATATACGTGTACTATGGTGTTGATCAGGGTATGTACATATCTCAAAATCCAAAAATGGGTCTTGACTGGCTTCTAAAATTTCTGGAAACTTTGTACATGCACTAGATGTATTTGACAAACTTCATTTGCAAAGTCTTCAGAAATTCTAGGATGCAGAGAGCATTCAGAATCATTCATTGCAGTTTGGAGTCTGTAGGATTTTTTTCAGGTTGTACAGACCCTGGTACATGTACATGTAGATGTTTGATTGCATGTCAGTAGTTATTGTAGTTGAATCATTGCAGTGTCAGAGTATATTCTGTACCCTTATTCTGTGACACTAGGAGGGTTGAAGAAGTGTTGGTAGGTGTAGTAGAAGATGTGTTAGTCAAGTTTACTGTTCAGGAAAGACTGTCCTTGTCCTTGGTGCTGAATGTTAGGATGTTGGATACAAGTCCACATTCTGACCGCTATGTCTTCTCACTTGAACAGTACAATGTCTTTAGAATAGTAGGGAGATTCTACATGATATCTGATATCCATTAGCTTGTTTGTATGACCACAATGACGGATAAGTAGATGACGATTGTCGATATGATTGACGAAGACAGTGCTTAGTTTTCCATAGTCGCACTAATTATGATAACGTTTTTGCCCATTCAGGTAACGTCAAGGAAAAAGAAATGGTAAGCTATGTATACTATACTTCACTTGCTGCATTGTTCTATCAGTTGACAGTTGCAGCTGCTTGGTGTTGGCTTGAGTCTTAACATCTTTCTCCAACTTGTCTCAAGCATATGTTTCTGATCAATAGTACAACATCACTGCCTGCAAATGTCAAAGTTCTCTCAAACATCCGTTTCTAAATTTTCACTGTTAACTAACTCCTCCAAGTTGTCTCCAACACGTTTTTCACCATGGCTACCACGTACATGTAACATTGTCTCACGCACCTGTGAGGGTACAAACAATGGATGTTTTATCAAATGCATGAAAACGTACAAGTCAGTTTGGAGGAATTTCCTTACCAAACCATTATAGCAGCACAGCATGGCAACATTTAACACCCTTCTTGCTGATATTCAGTGGGAGCTGGAAAAGTGGAAGTTCCAGCGGGGGAATCACATTGTGCTGTTCAGTAAAGCGACGCACAAGGCTGTGCGCATCAAGACTGATGCATCCGTGGATGCCTATGGCGACCTCCGGGATAACTATGGTAAGACAGGGCTCGTAATACCATTAGTGCAGGTAAAATTAGAGCTGTGCATGTATTTCTGGTGTCTTCCTGCACCTATAACCTGCATTAGTCCATGTAATGGGTTTTATACATAAATGTCCTATGATGTACATCTGTATGCGGATTGACTGTAACGACCTTTAAAGTATGAAAGGCAAAATGGCAATAATGATGATAATAATTATAATAAAGATAGCAATGGGTCATGAACAATAGTATGATTCATACTTTCTAAATTCAGGGTGGTGAAGGTAAAATTTGTCTGGTATGCAGGAAAAAGTTTTTAGCCATGGGTAAGACCTGCCTGTAGAGAAGCTGTTGCTTTACTCAGGATTCACATTCAATTGTTTTCAGGGTTATTTTGAAACTAAAAAAAACTTTTTTTGTTGCCAAAATTGCTACTTTTTTCACTTTATTGCTAAGATTTATTGTGGAAAATGTTAAGATGAATACACTTTGGAAAGCGTGGCAACATGTGTTTCCCTAAGATAAAGGCCCTGCCAGGTTTTCTAAGGTGCGCAAATTACTAGGATTTAGCCTTAGCCAAACATATTTCACAGTACGTCATATTAAATATCTTTGGACAATGTTGTCTCTAACTCACAATGCAAGGACATTTTACAAGGCATCAATCCTCACATTTATTTCAAAGCTTTATGCAGAGCTTTTATGAAAATGAGAAAAAATGCTAAAAGTCATGCAGGTAAATGATATTGGTAAGTAAATTATTGAATGTCCTGTGTATGTTCTGTTCAGGTGTGTTTGAGGTTGTGAAGAGAAAGAACAATGTTCGTGTCTTCAGCAGTGTGCCCAACCCTGCATATCACCTTGCTGTGGACCAGAACAGAGTACTAGGCCAGGTAGGTCTACTGTGCTGTACCACAGTTTGCCATGTCACAGATAAGACTGTTATAGCTTATAGCTGCAATTTGATTTATTCATAACTGTCAAGGAATTTTCTGTACAACATATTTGATAGTCTAAGCATGTCAGATATTAGTGTTTTTAGTCTGACATACTATCAGGCTATATGCTAGTCCTACAATTTTCAAACCTCATTAAAGTGTAGAATATCAAAGTGTCATATCAAAATTTCTGCTCCTTGGTATTCTATATCTTTAGCCTATTAAATTATCACCTTTTAAATAGTTACTCTGAAAGCAGAGGTTTGGCTCCAGCTGTATTTGATGTGTTTTTAGCCATTTTTGTTGGGGTTTGGATTTTGCCCCATTTTCCTATGTCGGACACCAGCCAATACCAGCCAACATAAAGAAAACTGGATGAAATAGAATGCCCAACTTCTGCTTGGAGAGTATTGAAAAATAATGCGTGATTGTGAGGATTTAAAACTGGAACACACCTCTGCATGGAATGGTCACAATTTTTCTTTAGACCCTAAAAAGATTCAACTTTCTTCTGTTTCTCTGACTCTGACTAATGTTTTTCTTTTCTCACTTCTCCTTCTTCACTTCCTAGCTTCTTCAGGACAATTCCCTTGAGCAGAACGAAGTCTTCAGCTCTGACTTTGATCGCGAATCTCTCATGTCTAAATCGTCCGCCACCACTCCCGAGCTGCGGCACTCAGCTATCAGTGGTTCTTTCATGGTCGAATGTCCCGATGACCGTGAGGAGACCCCTACGCCTGAAGACATTCCCATAACAATAGACCATAACAATCAGCTGCTTGCTGGAAATTTGCAACCTATACAAGGTTTGCAACGTGCAAAAACCCCTGTCCCTCCGGGTGATAGATCGTTACGCCCCGAGTCACCCATGCCGCCTGTCCTATCCCCCCCACCTCTCAATAAATCAGTCCCATTTCCAGCCCCGAAACCACCGCCTAAGCGGACTAGCCCCGGAGGAAAGAGCCTTAGACGCTTACACCGGTTCTCTCTGCCAAAAAACGATGCATCCTCACAGCTACAGGTCCTGTCACTCTCACAGTCTAAATCAGACATGGGACATATTCCCAAGGCTCAAAAGCTGGGGAAAATGAGGAGGTGGCAGAGTATGGAACCTCACATGAAGAGCAAGAGGTTCTCAAAGCAGGAGAGTTGGTCAACCAAGTCCACCTCGACTGAGCCTAAGTCTTCTGACTCTGATTTCACTTCCTTCTTGCCTATGCTTCCGGTATGTTAAAGTTGGTCAGGGATTTTGGTCTGTTACATCAGTGTTTGTCTGTGTCCTTTGTATTCTCAAATTGATTGTGCCCCCAAACTTGTGAGTGAGAAGGACCAGCATAAAATATAACCAAAACTTTCTAATAGATGTTTCAAGAAGTTTAAAATCTGAAATCACAGGATAGAGGAAAATCAGTCATTTCTTTACCTCAAACTTGTTTTGAACACTCAGTCCTTACATTCTCAAGTACTCTGTTAATTTTTTCTGTCCTATCCTGTGAGTTCTAAGTCTGTCTTTTTATGAATTGCCTTGTCTGTGACTGTGACCCCAATCCATTGTACATGCAGTGTGAGCATGATGACACAAGAATGCATGATTTATGTTAGAGATGTTATATGAGTACTTGTGCCATAGACATCTTCATGCATGTACATTAAAATTATTACTGCTAACCTACATGTATGTATCCCATGCCAATGTATTTCCTGCAACAGATGATGTGTCAATGAGTCAATGACATGTTCTTCCATTGTCCTTTTTCTCAATGTCTTCATGATTTTATTGACAAGAATATCTAGTCTTAATTTCTTATCTAAACAAGTATTAAATCTTAACCCAGATCGCCTCATGTATATTTTAAAATAATATTTTGATTTGATGATCTAATTTGACATGTTGCTTTCATACTAGGGCAAGGGAGGAGCCTTCTGTGAGTTCTTGGTCAAAGTTCAAGTGGACCGTTGCATCATGCTGGAGTCTGTGAAGTACCCCAGCCAGCACATGACCTTCATGCCCAATGGGAAGGCTGCTGACACACGGGGGACAAACATCGGCCCTGGACGCCAGTTCTCTGTCTATGTCAAGGTATGGACTATAATGTTGTACTGCTATTGTCCCATCCTAGGGGGGCTCCACTCAATGATTATAGACTCAAGGGCTTCTGTTAGTCTAGTTCAAGAGCGTCGCTGGACTCAAACGTCTGGCCGGTTGCATGACAAGTTAGTTGTCACATGAGAGTCCTGCAGTATCAAAAGTCCTATAATTGTATAATAGGAATTATTTGCCAGCTTTGATGTGTATCATGAAAACCCCACTGTATAGTGGGGGTCAGTGGACAGAGTTGCCTTGTTGTCATGGCCTACAGTGTTCTGTATATGTTCTGTCATAAGAGATGCTAATGCATTATATGTCTTTTAGATCAGAATACAGACTCTGATATACAAAATGTACATGTACATGCTGGAACCAATTGAAGGCTTAATTAATAAAGTTACTTCAGTCTATGAAAATATCATAAACGTTACAAACCGGCATGCAAGTGTTATAAATGTTAGACACTTATGAGCCAAAACAAAAAATTTGTTGGTAAGATTTTTGTGTTGCTTAAAATGTGTCTTGCCAGGAAAGACTTTCATGACTTAATGTTTTAAAATGTTGTCTCCACAGGGGGTGTTCCGAGATGATGGCATCATCCGTCTGAACAGCAGTAACAGCCAGTGTTTTGCCATCATGGAGGACGGACAGTGTACGGGCGTCGCCAAGCGCAACCAGGAGGCCAACTTCCGCGTCATCAAAGTCCAGGAGAGAGGTGTCCGCATGTTGGAGAGCCTGGAGTTCCCCAACCGCTACCTGCGCATCAAAGATGGGCAGTGTGACGGATTTGTGAGTTGAATATACCTCATCTTTTTTAGTCTCTCTAACATGGTGACCAAGATTTGCCTGTAATGTGAATGCATTTAAAAATTTTTTCATTTAAAAATTAGATCCACTGATGATATTTTACCCTTCACTAAAAATGATAAATTTTTTGTCATATTTGAGCTATTTAGTGTGTTCCCTGCTTAAGTGCTTGAATGACTGGCCCCTTGGTCCTCTCTGTGAAGTTTCTCCTCATTGCATGGTCCTATGAGTGTGCGTGCCCTGGTTTCTGCTGTCCTAAGACTTCTTTCCTTGTGTATATGTTGATAATAGTGTCTGCAAAGTAAGGTTGGAAATCTGTCATCTGTGCCTTAAATTGCCTTCAGTGTTTGTAGGTTTAAATGCTGCATGCTTTTAATATGACAGCTACATGTGCATTGTTTCATGATTATACATTTTGCACAATATCTGCAGGGTATCGGTGACAGATATTGTCACTTCCAAGTGACGAAGCACCGTTCAGAAGGATGCGTGACTCTAGAGTCTGTGAAGAGTAGGGGCGTGTATGTGGGGATCCAGGCAGATGGCAAGGCTAGGCCGTGTGTGGACACAGGGGAGCCCAACATCAGGTTCTACCCAGAAGTCATTAAATGTAAGTAATATGTCAGGCATCTAAGATTGTTGATTTGTTCTTGGCAGTCATGTAGCTGTATCAGTGATCTTGCTTATCCCTGTAACCAAGAGAAGTATACTATTAGGTATGCAGTTTTCAAATCTGTCTTACTAACTGCTATTATACTTTAAGGTATGTCCCTGTAGCTCAACTGATAGCAGCCTCACAGTTGAGCTAATGGACCCTATAGATGTAAAATAGGGGTCCTGTGTTCGAGGAAATGCCTTCAGCATGTTACTTGAATGTGATGGGCTAGCAACCCTGCACTGTGAAAATACACCCTGCTACAGAAATGACAAGGAAATATATACAAAGGTCTGATGCCAATTTGTTTTAAATTTAAACACCAAAGGGAGTGCAAATTATTTGCTCACGTTGAAGATCTTTCTGATTGGTGATTTTATTTTTTAATTTCCAGTTGGAAAGAAGAAGGAGCGCAGCCCCAGCACCCCTGAGTCGTCGGTGGTGTCCCCTGTGAAGGACCTGACCCCTCCCCAGTCTCCGGTCAAGAGGATCCGCACCCCCCAGAACTCCCCGTCCCCCACCCCACCGGTAACCCCAGATGAGACCCCCAGGGAGAAGACTCCAGACGAGGACAATGTTGAAGGTTAGCAAGATATGAACTTTTCTATCGTTGAATATCATTAATAAGTTTTATTGCAAATTCTTGCCCGAGGGCTAATTGCAAGTGAAAAACAATGACATACAAATAGTGGTTAACAGTATACTAAGCGACTACTCTAGTCTAACTTGTCACCTCATTCGAAAGATTACTGAGAGAATAGTATAATATCATAATATGAATGGTGAACAGTGTTACAAGCTAGCAAAAAAAAGGGGGGGGGGGGGAAGCAACATCCTAGACCAATACAATACTGTATTGAATGATTAGAATATGAGGAAAAAGTTGCACATTTCATGTTCCTTCCAGACACTAACATATTCTTGGTGTCATATACTTGACATCATGCTTGGCATCTCTGTGATACTTTGATAGAAGAGTTACACAAAACAATATTTAGTACAAAGTGTGCTGACAAGTTCTTGTTACCATGGCAGCGGGTGATTGGCGAGTGTGGGTGATCACTGGGAAGGAGTCCACCGATGCGCAGGTGACCCTGGAGGTGTTTGGTGACCAGGGCGGGTCCGGACCCATCGTGCTGGGCAGGGGAGGACAGTCTGGCATGTTTGAGGCTCTACACGAGGACACCTTCCAGGTAAGTTAGGAACTGCAGAATAGCCTTGTGGGTTGAATATTACATACTACGGTACTGACTTTTGCTTAGGACTTATCACTTAAGGGAAAACCATGACAGTGTCACCAGTGTCAGTATTGCCTTTACTTGCACACTTGCGTGGCCCAAGGGCTAAGGAAACAGAGATGGTCTTGTACACCATTATGCTGTGGGAAGGACTTCACTATAAATGCTGTTAGTTTGTTTGGAACCATATCAAAGTTGTCATTTGTCCTTAAGAATTCTACTTTTAATTCTTATCAATTTGGTTAAGCCAAGGCACTCCATTCACTTCAGTTCTAAGGTGGTCATGCATGCCACAGTTCATTTCTCTCTTATCAGTTTTCCTTCTTTGTTTATCAAGTGCTTTGGCATTCTGAATTTGTCTTTTCTCTACTCTTGTTGCCTTCTCAGAGGGGCTATGCTCTCAAAGTAAGTACTTATTATAAGTCCTCCACCATTTTGTAAAGACATCTAAACATTCCCTACTCACACTCTCCTCAGATCTCCCCAAATGAGCACCATCAGTTCTTTTCATGTGTTAGTTTTGATTGAATTCTCTTACTTACAGCACCCCTAACTATCATAATTTGAAGGGCAACTTGACAAATATTGAATGTGATACTGCTTATTACTGAATACAAAGTCTACAGTAGATGATACTCCTGGGCTTATCTTGTGCCAATTTTGGTTAGACCACACCGATTCTAGTTGCTGGTTTTCATAATTGAAATAAAAACATGCTTCACTGGTTTGTGTTTTGATGCATTCAGTTTAATGCAGTGAATACAGTGACATATACATTTTCCTCCCTGCCCTTTTATCTATGATGTCAAGTTTAAAATCCGAGAATCAATATATTAAGTTGGTGTGGTCTTACCAATACCAAAATTAAAAGAAAAGTATTTTTCTTCAAGTAATAAGCCGTTTATTAATATCTAAAGATCAGTGAGCTCAGGATAACAGTATAATTTTGTATTTGTTCCAGGTGAATCTGTCAGACGTAGGAGACATCTACAAGGTCCGTGTCAGTCATGACAACACAGGAGACAAGCCAGACTGGTATCTTGGCAAGGTACAACTCACTATTACTCATTAACTCATCACTCTACACCTAGAATGCATATCCCACATTTCCTGTACTAGAATACACATTCCAATCAAAATAATATTCACCCCAATGTGGGGGCCAAGTCTCAGGCAAATCTGTTTGACTGAAACATAAAACAAAAAAAACCTCTAAGAAAATACCTACTCCTTCTCGTCCAATCTTGAACACATCTTGAACCCGGATAAATTCAAATTTAAGATGAGGTTTTCTCCTCTTTCCTTAAGAAATTTTCCTTAAGTCAAGGACTATTGCCCTTGCTGAAATTTTAAAAAAATGCTACAAGTGTTCTCCTTTGGCATTGTCTCTACAAACTGGTGAAAAATTTGAAAAGAATTTAATTAATTCAAGAAAATATGGTACGTAAGAAGATGGTGTAACTTTTTTATGATGATGCCCAGAATTATTCTCAGTTAAACACTATTGAACACAATTCTATTGTCTATGCTGACTTCTTAATATGTAATTTTAACGTGTAAGTATATAATTCAACGACACATAAGCAGACAATTTATGTCCTTTGTATGTTTTGTGAACTTGTTGCGTAATTTAGCCAATCTGGCTGAAGTGCACCTTTTGTTTTGAATAAAGTCATATTGTGTGTTTTTTTTCTAGTACTGAATTGTCATTACCATTTTGTGATATCATAATCTGATGCTGATTATCTCATTTGTATTGCTAACCCATGTAGGTGCACATGAAGGACCTAAATGGTGATGAGGAGCTGGTGTTTAAGTTCCACCGCTGGCTGTCCCGTAACAAGGAGGATGGAGACATCATGAGAGAGCTCCCTGTTGTACAGCCAGGAAAGAACACCCTCCCAGGTATGCTGTGTTCTGTATCAAAACTTGTTGCTTGAATATTGAGATACCTGACAGCAAGCCCATGGTATCAAAGTGAGTGACTGTGTAGAAAGCACCAAGTTGTGTACACTTTCTGAGTGGTTATGTGTGCAAGTTAAAGCATTAAACAAAAGTCGTAGAATTTTGTCTCATGTTATGCATCTACAAAATTTACCTTACAGTTTATAAGATGAAAAACAGTACATCAGAGAGTACATCAAAGATTAGTGGGTACTGACATCATGTGTAACTTATTGCTCATACGATTATGGCCAATTGATCAACATATTCTCTATAGTCTCCAGTCCCTTGAGTAGCCGCTTTAGACAGGTTTGACTATATTTGAAAATAATGTAGTAGACATTAAATTTCATAAGAAGACTAAGAGAAATTTAGTTGGAATTTAGTTGGCTAAAGATAATTCTAAGTAGAATTAAAGTTTAGATTTTGTACACAGTTGGCAGAGTTAACATGTATTCTCTATGTTATTCTTTGTGTAGTTCTTCGGTACCATATCCAAGTGTACACCGGAGACATAGAGGAGGCCTTCACAGAAGGAGACATCTACATGAACATAGTGGGAGAGAGGGGAGACACCGGGGAGCGACTTCTGCTCAACTCTACTCAGGAGAAAAAGTTCCAACCAGGCCAGGTAGGGGAAACTTGGGGCAGCATCTTGTTTCAAATTAGTAATGTCTGTGCTTCGTCTTTCCTCTTGCTGTTTTCATCTCTATGGGGCTTTTTTCAAAGTTTGGCAAAAAAAGATGTCTTCATTGTCAAATGTAAGTGGTCACTAAGGTTGAAGAAATGACTTTCAAGTCAAACGCAAAGAGTGGTATACAGACCAATATTCTATTTTTTGTTCTTTCCCTTTTTTGACTGTGGCATTGTTTTTTGAAATACTGTCACATTAGAATCTGTTTTCGAATTATTTTTTTTTAATTTATGGCATACATGACCATTGTATAGTTGCTCATTTTGCAGCAGCTTTGTACGATTTACAGTATGGTCGAAAGCTTTTTTTGGAAACAGATAGAAATTGATGCACCCACAAATATCGTCCATATAATGAAGTCAACATGACTTGAAGATAATGTATGTGCTCTAATTTGTGTATGTATTGCAGGTTGATGTGTTTGAGATAGAGGCAGTGTCCCTGGGAGCGCTGAAGTCCGTGGTACTGAGGTGTGACTCGGGCAGGTCCGATACAGGCTGGTACTGTCAGCAGGTCATCGTCCGCGAGGCAGAGGGCGCCAGAACAGAGTGGATCTTCCCGTACGAGAGGTGAGTTCTATCTGCTACCTTTCAATAGTCAGATTAAAATTGCCCTTTAGAAAGTCACTAAGAAGACTGTTTGGAAGTCAGATTGGTAAATCATGTATTTAAGTAAATGCACTACATAACTTCAATTGATTTTTCATTTTCCATCAGACACCCAGAAGAAAAGAGAGAAGATGGTCAACTTGTCAGGACTCTACCACTTAAAGGTACCATATATATAGTCTTGTACTTCACAGTGCTGTGTCTTTGTAAATTTCACAGTGTAATATTTTGGTAGCATACATTTAGCTTGTCTAGAACTTGAGATACCAAAACCTTCCATTGTAGTACCCTATCAAGAGAATCCATCCAAGCTTACAATTACGTACATGAACACTGATGAAAATATAACCTTCTTGGGGAAGGTAATGATTTCTTTGAAGATAATATGCTGTACTTAATCCTTTTTTCCTTGTAGAAGAGAGACCTGTGCCATCTGAGTCAGCTGATGACACCTTTGAAGGTAGGACTAGACACAACAGTAGAAAGATAGATCATTTCACATGTTCAAGCACCATGCCTTTACTACCCTCTATCTGTCATGAAATGTTGGCATTCATGCTATTCTCCATGTGTGCCCATGTGACTAACACTGTGTCTGTCTCTCCACCATTCTGTGTTGTTGCTCCCTGTGCAAACAAACACCCAGCTGAACTGGAAGGTAAGGCACAAATGCTCTGCATCACCACTAGTATTCCTACATTCAAAGCATCTTCTTGCTAGAAGATAGTGGCCGGTAGATTTAGCATTAGTGCCATCATATCGCCAATTACTAGTAGTTTATGCCAGACCTCCTATCTTCTAGTTTATGCCAGACCTCCTTCCTCCTAAGATGCAGTTGGTAATGCCACTGTCACATCAGTAGCATCTGTGCCTTTTAAGGGTGTAGCCCCGACTGGGTGCTGAAGCCACAAATAAGACTGGGGGTACCTTTCGGCATTTTAATGATTTGATTACAGTGTCTATTTGTTGCCGGGCCCTGGGTTGATTTTAACTCAGGTCCAGTTCCTGGGCCTGGCCATGCCCCAAAATAGCCTGGTGGCTGTGGGGTGTCCAGTGGGGTGTCCGATGGGGCTATGTAGTGGTCTCACCCAAAAGTGCAGAAAACAGGGCAACTGTTTCCAGATTGTGACTGTAGCATAAGGGGGAGTTTTGGAGACCAGGCATAAACTAACAAGGGTGGTACCGAAGCTACATCGTAGGAAAAAGATTGTATGCATGCAATTTGGATGGTTTTAAATTTCTATGAGACTTATTTTGGCATGAAAGCATTCAAGTCATAAGCATTTAGTTGTATGTGTAGACCCATCTGTTAAAATGTCACCTGTTTAGATGATGTACTGTCAACCGTCATAAAAAATGTTAATTCTCCAGAAATTTTCATCTGGAGAATTAATAAGCATGATACATGTATGTAAACCTACAGATTGGCATGCATGCTGTCTTGCCATACAATGTAGATAAAGCAAAGAACTGTATAATATTCCATTTTGTTAGGAGACATTAGTTTCATAACAACTCTAGATCTATACTCCATCTGTTATTGGCCACTAGTTGCATGAAGGTACAAAATGTAGTTCTTACCTTACTTTGTCTAAAATCCCACTATAGTAATCATATTCCTGAAAACCAATTAACATACTTATGCTACATGTCACCTTTATCTGTGGGGTAACCTATATCTGTTGCTGTCAGAAATCGGTATTCAGAGATATTGAGTCGACGGATGGTAGTTTCAAACAACAATATTTGAACATATTACAACTTGAAGCGACCGTCCGTCCAGTTGATATCCCTTAATACTGTGTTGGTAAACACAACGAATATTGATTACTGTGGATAAAGGTGAACTGGCATTACAACTCTGTGCTTACATTATACTAACATCTCCATGCCTCTCTCCACCTTGCCTGCCTTCCTGTCTGTGTGTGCCATTGAAGAGCAAGCCAAAAAGATAGTTGAGGTGGTGTTACAAAAGTCGGTGAAGGCTCTAACTAACCCTGGCCAACGGTACGACGATGACAGTGATTTTGCGCCGGAGTCAGAACCAGAAAACAACACAGACTCCTTGTCAGAAACAGAGCCAGAGCGTATGTATTATCATGACGGTTTTAGACCTCCTCGCAACTGTTTATTAGTCGGTGTTAGTTTTGTTTGTGAAGTTTGACACAATTTTTTTTACCTACATGTGCACTTTTGATCCTGTTTAGTACAGGGAATGGTCACATGCACTTGTACATGTTTTTGCACACAGTTTTTTTGTGTTATATCACTGTTATATTCTAACGAGATTAAATTTGATATCATATAGCTATATGTACTAAACTTAGCAATGTCTATGTCAAGTCTATGTCATATCAAGTCTATCTCAACAATCTTGAAAAGGTACCATTTTAGAAAAGCATGTAAATCTTGGCATTTTGATTGCAACTGTACATAATGTTGTCTATAGATATAAGCCCTGAGTTGTTAAAATCAATGTGATTGATATGGTCATGAAGTACATGATTGTAAAAATGTACCTTGTAGTACTGTACCTGATAGATAGCATGCTAATCATCTATTAAGTTATTAAAATATAAAATAGTTTTCTGTATGCATAATCAGCAATCTAGACATCGATAAGCAAAATTCATTAAAAAGCATGGATTCATTAGAAATGATGCTCAAACGACAAATGAAAATATATACAATGTAGGACATATTGGCTATGCTGGTCCTAATGCTTTGATACTTGTTGATATTTCAGAGAACCCTCCTACATCCCATATATCACTCTTACTCATAGCTCTTGTCACATATTGCTTCTGTCATGGATCCTGTCCTTTATGTGTGCCCAGACTATAACTCCATGTTATTGGTTCGTCCTAACACCCTTGATCAGTTGTGTTTTTGACTCTTGTTAGGAGACAGTTTTATCCTTATACATGCAAATAATCATTTTCCTTTGTTTTCTGTAGTAGTGAATATATACCGATAATAGCAAAGATGACGTCACCATGCATAATATTGTATTCCGTATTCAACATGTTTGGTGTTGTTCATAGTTTGTAATGTTGTGAGATATAGTGACGATATTTGTTATCTTGTACTATATCAACAATTGGAAAATGTCGTGAATTCTAAATCAGATTTCTAGAATTTAAATTTTCTTAACTATCTATTTCCCAACAGAGGGTGACTGGAAAGTGTATGTGTCCACTGGGAGCATGGAGGATGCTGGGACTGATGCAGAAGTTACGCTGTACGTGTACGGAGACGAGATGTGCTCGGAGCCCATCCAACTGGGGCTGGGGAAGGATGGTCTGTTCCAACAACACACTGCTGACAAGTTCAAGGTGGGCCTAAAAGTTTAATCTGTAAATCAATGTAAACTCAATACTGTATTTTGCGGTGTATTCTGTCAGTTGCTGCCATTATGGCAAGTAGTTCCACTCCCCAATAGTTCTAGGAAAGAATGAGTATTTAAACACATCAATCCCTGGTTGATAGCTATGGTTTTTGAAGGCATGACTATTTATAGTTTTTGTCTGAGCTGGTACTCAGAATTGGAATTCATTTTATTTACTATACCACAGAGGACCATGTTTGATAATGTTGTCTATTCTAAAAAGCTTTTTTAGACTACAGGAAGACAGATATTTAGATAGGTAGAACAAACTAATGACATTGTCTGTTATATTGAATAGTTTAAATCAATGCTGTCTGCTTCCTACCAGGTGAATGTGAAAGGTGTTGGTGACATCTACAAGGTCCGGATAGGACACAACAATGAAGGGGATAGGCCTGACTGGTATCTGGAGAGACTGAAGATGAAGGACCTGAATGATTACCAGGTTTTGAACTTCAAGTTTAACCGCTGGCTGTCTCGCTCGCGGGACGACGGTGACGTATGGAGGGAGTTGCCGGTTGTCCGACCAGGGGTCGAACCATTGCCAGGTAAGGGGGAATGTTTTAGCTTCAAAGGTACAAGTAATTGATTTATTTGTTTGCTTGCAATTGTTACATCTGCTTCCAGTTGTACGTAAGGTTTCCAGCTCTCCCCCTTAGGAAGCCAAGTTCTACCAAATAATAAGTATGTGACACATTCTATAATGTTAAACACAGTTCTATAATTATGTTATGTTAAATAGAATCTGACAGACCTCAACTCAAAAGGCAAGAGATGTGCCTGGCCACCATATTGAAAATATGAAAGATTCTTATCCTTCTCATTTCTTTTTCTAGTCCTGACATATCAGGTAGCAGTATACATGGGTGCAGAATCAGATGCCAGCTTTACATCCAACCTTTGCATCACCATACACGGGAGTAGAGGAGACACTGGGTGTCGGCTGCTCCACAGGCCGCTGAACCACACCCATGCCAAGTTCCAGCCAGGACAGATGGACCTGTTTGCAGTAGAGGCCGTGTCACTGGACCGTCTGAAGAAGGTTGTCATAGCACTGGAGAATGAGTCAGGTGAGAAGAGTCAATGTAACTTCATAGAGTCCAAATTGTCTTCTTTGGGCAGGGTTCTCAGGCAAAACAGGCATTTAGGAGGTGTTTTCTCCAGCAAAAAATCTTTCAAATATTTCTACAATTGACATTTCTAACGAAATCTACATATACATGTTTGTATACAGCTAGATGACATGTTGAGAAATACCATTGAGACATTCTAGATGTCATCCAACATCTTTCATCATGAAAGAATGGAAAGAAAAAGAACGAAAAGAAAAAGAAGGAAATATGTTGGATGGCATCTGGAAAACGTCTAGTATTTCTCAAATATTGCCCAGTTGTTTGGGTTTAATTCCAAATTTAATATTATCTTCAATTCCTAGATCTTCACAAACATCCTGTTACAATTATGTCATCTAGAAGCTTGTGTCTGAAATTTTCCAAAAAGCAGTTCTTGTCCTTGGTGCTGAAAACCTTGTACTGAGTGCACCAGTCATCACATGTGTGTGTATCCTCAGGAGATGGGGTGTTCCTGGACAAGGTGGTGATTAAGGAGTCTGCAGAGTCCAACAAAGAACATGTGTTCACCTGTAACCAGTGGCTACACAAGGACAAGGGAGACGGGCAGACAGAGAGGGAGCTCAGTCTGGAAGGTATGCCATGTGGTATTGTGTTGTAATGTTGTTACCTTTGCAAGTAAGGTGTTTTAGATGGCATTTGTGTGAGTGCCTGTGTGTGTGGTTGATTTACATAAGTTGGGATGCTGTGAAAGGGTCGATATCAATTATGCAAATGAAGACCTCATTTGCATGATGAGGAAATACTATAATTCCACAGTGGGAAATGGTGGCAATGTCATACTTGCGGCATTACGAAGCTATGTAAACTTCATCTCTATTCAACCTCTTTCTGAGTAGTAAGTATCATCTTGTCACAGCTTGAGAGTTGCAATGGTCACTATAAGTATAACTACTTTTAAGATTGCTGGGATTTGAGTCCATGGTAGAAAGAAACTGAAAGTGTTCACTGTGTTTCTGAGCTTTGAAAAGTATTTGTGGGCAGAAGACAGAACAAGCAGTTTTATAGTGGTTTTCAGTTCGGCTTCGAAAACTGCAAACATAAAACCTTTGCAAAAATGTCAGCTTTTACAGTAACTGTTGTATTTATTTGGGTTGTGCCTGTTTAGGTGAGGAGTGGAAGGTTTGGGTGACCACAGCTACTGACTCCAAGTCTACCCATGGGTCCCAGGCTACACTGGTCATCTATGGTGATAAAGGGAAGTCAGAGGAGCTTGTCTTGGCTAATGAAGAAACCAAGTGCTTTGAACCAGGAGCAACTAATGAGTTTCAGGTAAGGTTCATTAAGTAAAAAGCCTCAAGTAGGCTTCTCTACCTACTTTTTTAAATTCCTTTCTGCAGACCATGTTTTATGTGTATGTACAGTCTGTAAGAAAATGTCAGAATCTAAAATGGAATTTATCTAAGTTATTATGTGCATAACAGGTCTCTACAGCAGACTTAGGAGACATCTACAAAATCCGGGTTGGATATGAGGACGAGGACAAGTGGGATGGATGGCACCTGCAACAGGCAAGTAGTAGCATATCCATCAATTTGCCACTTTCTATAGATTACATGTACATGTCTATCAATCTTACAGCTGTTCTCTACAGATATAATGACATTTTACCATCCTCCGTTAATTTTACATATGAAGGTCAACATTAAAAATGTGTCAGCATTCCAATACATGTGTTGGAATATGTGACTTACATTTCACAGACACAACCTTAGATATTTGACTAAGTATAACTTGTGGCCAGATGTGATCACTGCTTGATACATGTATGTAGAAAAAGATTTTGTTCGACTCTGTAGTACTTTTTAGATGGTTGCCATTTGTTCATTATTTTCATTTTCATATATTCTAAATTTATAACAGGTGAAACTCCAAGCTCAGTCCTCTGGGGAAGAATTCCTGTTCAAGTTTGACCGCTGGCTGTCACGGACGGAGGACGACTATGACATTGTCAGGGAGATGGCCATCACAAAGGACAGTCACAGTGTACTACCAGGTATTTGAAGATGGATGTTTCATCCTTACAGAAGTTTTCTTTCTTTCTGTGAGTCTTATCACGCCTTAATAGTTGTGAAATGGAATAGCAAAGTATTGTATTTCTAGCTTTTGCTTGCACAAAAGTGCTTGCATGATCTTAAGGATCGCATAGGCACTTGAAACATTAGTCTGCTATGCCTGTCACATGCTAGTCACATTCTGCTTTCCTTGGTCCAATTTGTTACAAGGGAAGTTAACTAACATCTACCCTTACAGAGTTTGTAATGGACAGAAATACTTTTCAAGAAATATTGTAAAAAAAAAGGCATTTACCTTTGCGATGATTTTATCTTCTGATAGGAAGAAACTGGAGTGTTCACAGTAGTTTTTAGTTTGCAATTGAAACAATGCAGTAAGCCAGCAGAAGAAAAAGCAAGCATATTTGAGGTGTTTTTAAGTTTGCAGTGAAGAGATTACTAAAACCACAAACATTGAACCATCACAAACTAATTCTAGATACAAGAACAATACAAGTAAACGTCATCTGTTCACCTGAACATGTCTGTTTTGCAGTGTTGCAGTA
This sequence comes from Branchiostoma floridae, assembly GCF_000003815.2. Lineage (NCBI taxonomy): Eukaryota > Metazoa > Chordata > Leptocardii > Amphioxiformes > Branchiostomatidae > Branchiostoma > Branchiostoma floridae. The sequence continues at coordinate 8,969,165 of NC_049980.1, read as the reverse complement.
CTATGTGTCAGTGTACACTGGAGACCACTGGGGAGCCCACACTGATGCTAACGTCTTCATCACCCTGTATGGGGAGAGGGGAGACTCAGGGAGGAGGAGGCTCTTCCACTCTACCACTAATGCAGTGAAATTTGGCAAAAAACAGGTAACATAGCACTACCAGTTATCATGTGCTACCAGTTATATATCGTGTGCTACCAGTACCAGTTATCATCCACTTTGGGTCATATCATGCTGTCATGCCTTTATCAGTGAATTTCACTTGCCGCTTGTTTTCATGAAATTGAATTTATTAAGGCAGAGCAATAGAAGGAGAAAGACTCAAGTGGACGATAATTCGTAACCCTCTCTGAATTCTGTCAGATTCTTGTAACTCTCAAAGACCTCAAAAATTTAATACATGTAAGTGATTGCACAGCATTAAGCAGACAGAGAAAACAATATCCTCAGACAATGCATTGTTTGTTAAATGAATTGATATTTCTTCCCATGGGTTACATATTTTGGCTCTGCCTGCATGCTTTTCTAAGATAAATGAAGTTTTGATGAATAGGACAATAATTAGTATCGCTACATTTTGGTATTACCATACATGTACCTTGGCTACTTCTTTATATCACTGCTCTTTGCATCATCTTATTTGAGCTAATTATTGAGTATGGAATGAAGTATCTCTCCTCTTTAAATCAGATAGGTTTTTCTTGAGTTATTTGGGTATGAAAACATATATTTTTCACACAATCCATGACTGTCCATTCCCAGGTGGACACATTCCTGATGGATGCTGTATCCCTGGGCCAGCTCAACAAGGTTGTCATCGGACATGACGGAGTAGGGTACGGTGCCGGGCTGTACGTGGACGCTGTGACGGTGCACGAGGGGGAATCGGCAGTGTCCGAGTGGTTCTTCCCATGTGGTCACTGGCTGGACGATCACATGGAGGACAGTTGTACAGAGAGGGAACTCTCACTCTTAGGTGAGTCTATGCCTGGGTAGGAATATACATGTTTATACATTTGAACCATCCAACCATGCACTGTACACATGTACATTGTATTGCTCTTTGTGTGCCTATAGGAAAAAGATTTAAAGTTCTTTGTGCACAACCAAGGCTTTTATTTTAGTCTAACCGACATTTCAGTGACCATCTGTCACCTTCCTCAGGGCAATTCTGACTGGTTCGCATTGTACTGCAGCATAGGTGTTGCTGCTTACAGATCAAACTGCAGTCCCAAACGTTAAGTATTAAGTACCTAAAAGTACATTTGTATGTGTATATATAATGTAAATACATGGTGAGTTAAAATGTTATCTTTTTTCATAACACAACAGGGCTGCGTCCAGTGGAGGCTACAGAAGAGCTACAGCGCCTGAGCAGCTCAGAGGACCGAGAAAACAAAAAGTCGAGTATGTATCTGAGCTAGTTCAGTATGTTCAGCAGTTCTAGCTCCAAAGATATTTGCGCTTAAGTGGAACAAAAGACTGAATACTACTACAAAGTCACAGTGTAGAATTTATTCATTATTTTCTGTAATGATATATTTTGTGCAGGCTCTGGTAAATCTTACAATGTCCTTGCACACACTAACTCAAGCTGCTTTCTACCAGAATTAAGCTTTAATGACATGTAGGAAAGTTAGGCTAGTATCAAGCCCTTGTCATACATTGAAATGACTCTACAATTTTATAATGTGTTATAGATGGTAACTTTACTCAGTACACACAAGTCCTTGCCACCATCTATAACAGTCGTTTTAGGTGATATCAGGAAAAGTATCAAGACCTTACTACGCATATTCTTATCCACAACTTTGCCATTTATCCACAGATGGTAACTTTACTGTGTACCTGAGGAGCAGTGACAGTGTGGGTACAGGAAGCAGGGCTAAAGTCTGGCTCACAGTGTACGGGGAGACTGGGAACTCTGGCCCCATCAACCTGGGCACGGACCAGGACAACGGCAAGTTCAGCACGCCGGGCAAGGAAGCTGTCTTTGATGTGAGTTTATCTTTGCAGATAAAACTTTTCTTTCATTTTAGTACAACTTAATTAGCTTGAGAGAATCACTTGACAACACTATGATATAGTTGCTGAAAAGTAGATGCTATTTGTCATATTGTCCTCGTCATATAGTAAATACATGACATGGTAAAAGCTACAATTATGAAGTTTAGACATCCAGGTAATATTTAAGGATGCAAAGCAACAGTTACTTATTGACTATCAACTGAATAGAATAGATGTTTCAGACAGCATTAAATTTTTGCTCTCTTTTGTCAGTGGCCAAAAGACAGTTCTTGACAGCCATTGACCAAAACACAATATTATTGTGGTTAACTGTTGTTTCCTTTTCACTGGTCAACAATCTGACAATCTGATTTCTGTTTACTTTTCCTTGTTTTAGGACTGTTTGTCGTTGGAGAATTGGTCCACTTGTTGAACAGTTCAATTATACCATAATTGCATTTCTTTGATTGAATTGAATTGAAATTGATTGTGTTATTTTGCTTGCAGATCAAGGCTGGTGAGATTGGAGAGCTGACTAAGATCCGTGTAGAGTTGGAGCCAGAAAGCAAGCCAACCACATGGCAACTAGACTCAGTAAGCTCACATTTGTGTTTTCATCTTTAGGCTCCATACCTTTACATTGTGATGTAAATGTATGGCATTCTATTAAAACTGAATGACATTTTATTAAAACTGAATGTTACAGGAACTTTCTTTTCTTAAATGAAGTAAGTCAAAGAAAAGAAAACTGAAGTTTGGTAATCAGAGGCCAAAACTATCATGCGAGGAACCGTACTGGGAGGAAGAATGGGGGATTGGCAATGAAAAGGATGGGGGATAGCGTCAAAGAATTGACAGGCATTAAAGTGAAGCATTGAGAAAAGCAGAAAACTGAGGAGGTCAAATAGGTAGTTAGACTGAGGGATATATAAATTCAGATGACATAAGACAAAAGATTAGAGTTACAGGAATTATTTACTAAATGGTAAAGCATGTAATGGCTTCAGTTTCTGCCCCATTTTAATGGTGTAGATGCTACATGTATGTACCTGCTGACAGTGTTGTTCACACCTGTCCCAGGTGCTCCTGCATGACCAGGACACAGGTGAGGACCTGACGTTCCACTGTGACTGTCAGCTGAGTGATGACCCTGACACCGGCAGTCTGCAGAAGGAAGTCCCTGTACTCAGAGCTGGCAAAATGCCACTGCCTGGTCAGTAACACATTCTTCTTTACAGTTGCATTTTTTTTGGTGGTTTATTTAAGATTATCAAGCATTTCCTTGTAGACGTAGAAACTGAGATGGTAAAAGATAAAAAGTGATCTTGAAGCAGTTTAGCTCACTGAAAAGCTATCCTTTCACTAGTGTGACTGAGAATACAGATGATATGTTCTGTGTTAAAAGGTTCATTGTTTGGGAGAAATTCCCCTACATGTAGCTCTTCTCAACATGCACAATGACTTAAGTGGACCACTGCTTAATGTCCCGTCCTAAGTATGGCAACCCTCGTGTGCATGTTGGGTGAGCAACGCAGCTTGGATCCCATCTTATGGTTTCTTGGTTTAGAGGCAGGGCCACTAACCACTTGACTATGCACACTATCAATGATATGCTTTATTCACCTATTAAGGAAGATCTTATTGAAGAACATTAAAAAGCCTTCAGCAGACATGTATTTCTTTCACTTGGAGTATGTAAAAATTCAGCTCAAACAAGCCGGCAGCTTGTCATGTCCTTGGTGCTGAATAGATATTTGCTTTTGATTTCCAGCTATCCAATCAATTTTCATGTTTGGTCAAGGAAAATAGTTTGTTAAAAGAAAACATGCTTCAGTCATACTTCCTATATGACTATGAGTATATTTAGAATAAGAAATTAAATCTCTTTTTTTCCCTTTCAGTCTTGCAGTACTATGTCATGGTGCATACTGGGGACATGGAGGGAGCAGAGACTGCTGGGAATGTTTACCTGTGTATCTATGGCAACAAGGGAGACACAGGCAAAAGACAGCTTCACAAGTCCCTCACAAATGCTGTCCCTTTTCTGAGAAAACAGGTTAGTAGGTTTCTGTTGAACCACAATAATGAAATTAACAAAATGTGGTTTCTTGAATTAATTGATATAAATGCCTCTGGTGGATGTAATATCTTGAAAATGTACTGTACCACATTTTATTTGGTTATCGTTTACACGTGAGCTTGTGAATGCTTTGGTTTGCTAATGATGTTGAATTTTCTGTTGGATGTTTTCAGGTGGATGTCTTTGTGTTGGAAGCAGTGTCAGTTGGAGACATCGAGGTCCTGAAAGTTGGACATGATGCTGACAAACCTGGTATGTCTATCTTAAGAATGTATTACACCACTTGAAGTTTTATCATAAGAATGAATTTATCCAGCTTAGCTCACTGAAGAGCTATCCTTCCACTGGTCATGACAGAGAAGACATATGCTCTGTACAGTATTTGTAGGTTTATTCTACCATAACTGTTCCCCTAGCTCTTTTCAACAAGCACAATCAACAGTAGACAATGGCTTAATGTCTGGCCTAAGTACTGCAACCCTTTACAGGTGAGCAACACAGCTGAAATCAAACTCATGGTGCCTACATTGTAGTTCCAGAGGCAGGGCCGCTAACCACAGGACTACATACACTACCATAATGCTGTTGTAGTTTATGTCGATGTATACCCTGTTAAATTCTTGTCTTCTCAAGAGTAATATTTTTTCTGCTTTGTTTTACAGGAGAAGGCTGGTTTGTGAGTAAGGTAGTTGTGAAGGAGAGTGAGTATGCACCAACAGAGGCAGTCTTCACCACAGAGTGTTGGCTGGATGCACAGAAGGAGGATGGTAGACTGGAGAGAGAGATCCCTCTGGAAGGTAAGGCCATCAATGGGTACCCAAATTTTCTACATAATATAAAAATCATAGCCATTGTGTATGTTAAACTCACTATCTTTTTAGGCGTTCAAGCTTAGAATTACCATGCTTTGCAACACAATGTTGGTGGTAAATTTGGTCAGTATTAAGTTTGTAACCTATAAATAATAGAAGGGAAGACATGATGAGTTTAGTCTTTTATACATGTACAACTATCAAATCAAATATGAAACTTTCCTGTTATAGAACAATATGTGGCAAATAGCCCCTAAAGAATGTTGGTCAACTTTTCATAAAATGCTGTGGGAAGTTTAATTACATGTATGAACCTTTTGCTTGACAGTTGTTCAGCCAGCCTCTCCTAACCCAAAGCATCAGAAAGATGGAGATAAGGAAGACAAGGAAGATGAAACCACTCAGGGTACCTGGGACATCTGGGTGACTACGGGGTCTGACCGAGACTGTGGTACAACAGCCAAGGTGCAGCTTGTAGTGTACGGAGAACAGGGTAACACTGAGCCTATTGCACTAAACAAGACGTTTGAGGCAGGGACGACACAGAAACTTGAGGTAAGCAATGTTGCTGTGTAAGACATAATTATGTGATCTTCAGATTGCTCTGGCTTTTTTTGTGTGTCTATGGAAAAGATGATAGAACACTTTATGGAAGGAAAACTGTTTCAAAAGGCATGATGTATATGTATAACTGAATACCTATTCCTACTGTCTATATTAGATTACTGTAGGTGACTTAGGAGAAATCTACAAGATTAGACTGAGCCATGATGGTACTGGGACAAGACAAGCCTGGTTCATTGAAAAGGTAATGTTTTGCTTTTTTGTGCACTATATATGGCATTCAATTAATCTAGCTTTCATGTCTCTACCATCACACGTTACCTCATAACTTTTGTCTACATTTTATTATGCTGTGTACATATAGTGATCCAAGTGATTTGCAGTATGGTTTCCTCTGTGAATAGTTTTTGACGACATACACTGTAGATGATGTTGTTGGCAATTCACTCAACAAGAAGATTCCTTATAAACAACCAACAACTTTTTTTCATAGACATTTTGGCGACTGTTTGTCACCTTCCTCAGGGTGATTTTTATTGGTTCACATTGTACTGAAAGATTGGTGTTGCTGCTTACAAATGCCGTTCCAAATACACTTGGCTGTGTACAAAGAGACTTGTTAATCAGTATGGTGTCTTACAGAAAACTGATTTCTTGTTTGGATGATGACCCACAGATAAAGATGAAGGACCGTCACACGAGACAAGAGTTCCTGTTCACCCCCTGCACGTGGCTGTCTGACCAGAGTGAACAAGGTGCCATGATCGAGCTCCCTGCCATCAGGCCTGACATACCACCACTAGAAGGTAGGTGGTTTCAAAATCAACTCTTAAATGTAGGTGTTTTGTTTTCAGTTTACTTTATTTTAATGGTGTGTTTTCAAGTTTGTTCTTACTGGCTAAAATCCAAGGTTGGTCAGGGCTTAATGTTGTCTCAGCTGTGTGGCTGAAGTTACCCTGGAGTTGGTCCAGGTTTAAATTTACAGTGGGCACGTCCTAGAATATGTTATGAGAGGTCATTTTAATTTCTTGTCCTCAATTTTCTGCTATATCAGTATATGTGTGTCTATTGCTTAATGGCAAATGCATAGACAGAAGCAGCAAGAAATTTTCAATTATGAAGTTAAAGAATTCACAAGAGCTCCTTCTTGTTATACTTACAATTTCATACCTCACATTTGTAATTTACTGTATCGGGTTGCTACTGTCTTTCTGACTACCAGGTAACATTTGCGTATTGAGTTAATACAGAAAAATACACAAATAAATTTTTACTACTATTAAGTTCTGACAAAAGTAGACTCGTTCAACCCTTTGACTTTTCTACTTTTTAGAGAGGACGTATGAGGTATCTGTCTACACGGGAGACGTACCTGCGGGCGGTACGGAGGCCAGGGTGTACTTCACCATATTTGGTGACCATGGCGACACAGGGAGACGGATCCTCACTAACTCCATCAACAACACTGACAAGTTCCAGCAGGGACAGGTAATAAGTGTTTTCATGATGGTAACATAAATGTAAAGACTTTCATGTGTCAACCTTTTCAAGACATTTATCTGTTGCTTAGGGCTTTTCAGCTTCATGTTATGAAAAACACATCAAAAACCTGTTTTAATGATAGTATGACTGCCACAGTGTCACAGTTATGTTTACTTAGAATTTTGCTCTTTCTACTGAACTTTTTTATGTATCATTAAAGTAAGCCCTTTCCTTTTCTGCCATAGGTTGATGTGTTCCATATAACTGCTCTGGACGTGGGGAAACCAAAGTACATCAACATTGGTCATGACAACCTGGGAAGAGGTAAGGGTGCATCTACTAGATGAAAGTGAAATATAATCTCGACATAGTTTACCACAATGAAGAGAATCTGATACTGTTCAACTGGTCTTGACATAGAAGACAGATGCTATGTACATTGTATAGTATGTACAGGTGCATTGGAGAAATTCCCCTTGCTCTTTTTGACAAGTGCAGTTAACAGTGGACCAAGACTGATAACACTCTGTCCTTATCATAAGGACTGTGACTCTGGCCAGTAGTGTGCATGTCAAGTGAGCGACATGTCTGGGATTTGAACTCAGGAGTGTTGATCTAGAGGCAGGACCGCTAACCACTGGACTAAGCATGCTACTTGAATGCTCTAAAGTCTAAAGAAACTAAAATTGTTTATAGATGAGTTTACAACAGTATTGTGTATATTTTACATTAACAAGCTTGTTAATTTTGTTCCCCAGGTGCAGGTTGGTTCCTGGACAAGGTGACCCTGAAGGAATCTCCAGAAGCCACGTCAGAGTACATCTTCCCCTGCTCCAGATGGCTGGACAGCAGCATGGAGGACGGCAAGACTGTCCGCACCCTGCGTCTGCTGGGGGAGGTCAACGACGATGACAACACGCGGGAAAAAGACTCCGTCACAGGTAAAGCCATATTCTCTGTATCTGCTAGCATGTAGCTAGCAGTTGTCTGGAGAAAAAGATGTGGCATAGTAAAGTGTAAGAAAATGCTGATCTCATAATTCTATGTTGAAGTACATTTATATTTAGTTTGTTGGATTAAAATGTGATCTTTATCAAATGCTTGAGATTCTGCATTCCCTTGACAAGTTCCCTTTTTTCCCAATTTCAGGCTTTGTATGATGGAAATAGCATGCTATATACTGCCCTGCACTACAAATAGATACTTTACATTATTACTAAAGAGCTACATTTGTAAAAGAATGCTGAAATGTGCATTAAAAAATCATAGCAAACCATCTTAAGGAGTTTTATATCTGAAGATAGTTGGTTAACTGACAAATGATAACATATTTTAGTATCATCAATCAGTTTGATAAAACTTGAATATGATTGTTACAGAGAGTAAACTACTCTGTAGATTAAGTGATCACTTTAAGTATTAGACATTTTGAGACAATAGACTACCAATGTTGCTGAATTTTTTTCGTCAGATATGCAGACATATGAAAACTGATTAATTATCAGACCAGTTTCTAGACCATTAAAATCCATCTGGTGATGCTAAACACTGTTGATAACAGGAATCTGTTATATACAATCCACAACAGAGCTGACAAGAAAGGATTTCAAGCAGAAAGTTGTATCTATTGTTAAGAGATATATTTAAAGGGCACAGTGCAATACAAAGCTGTACACACTGGCAAGCCAGCTGCATAAGACAGCGGCAGTGCATGAAAACCAAGACTCACAAGCGGCTGTTAATGTATAAGGTATAGGACTTCAGCAGAATTGACAAATGCACATTTTATTTTGTCATTTATTAATCAACAGTTTTCCTTATTTTATATTTTGTATTTCAGTTGAATAGTTCACTTGTTTGGCTTATTATGATAATAAGTTATTTACTTTTTCTAAGTTGTCATGTTATTTTGCAAATTATTAACACCTCTCACATGCATGAACGTGTGTTATTCGAGGCATCTCAACCCACACCATTGAGCATTACGTTGAATGAGATGACTGAATCCCTGCCGTGGCTCTTTGTTTTCATCATGATGATAATGCAATGCATGTTGTTCTACACAATGTAATCACAATATAACTGCAAGGAAGCTAGCCTCCTTCACAGACTTCTAGCAGTATTGACTTTATGTTTGGACAGTGCATACAGAAAGTTAGAGCATAGAGAATCTTAGGCCATGTTGAAAATCACTAATCATGCATTTTCCTAAAATAAAATAAAGCCAAGGATGCCAGAAGTCTAGAAGGAGGCTACAAGGAAGTTATACATTTGTATGTTTTAACCATTAGCTAACTAATAATCATGCACAGTAGCATGCATGGGTATTAACACTGCTTGGCTAATGTGTATATGATCATGCTTTTCTTTTGTTGGATTTACAAGTTTTGAACTCTGTGGATTCCCTCCTAAGATTTATAGGAGATTTTTCAAACCATCTTGAATTCTAAATATCAGATATTTTTAGATCTATGGCAGTTTGAGAAAGGCAATTTTGGGATGGTTGATCTCATCCTGATTCAAAACTTCTCATTTCTAAAGCATCTATGAGTTACCCATGCCAAAAGTGTAATGAAAACTTAATTATACTGTTTGCACCCCCTCCTCAGAGGGAGAGTGGAAGTGCTGGGTGACCACCAGTAATGTCCCAGCTGCGGGGACTGACTCAAATGTCTACATCAAGGTGTTTGGAGAGAACGGTGTCTCCGAGGACATACTGCTGAACAACAGTGACAAGAACTTCCAGAAGGGACAGATGGATGAATTTGATGTGAGTGGAAGTGTATTTGCATATTGTAATCAATGTAGAGACTCTCATGTTGTTTAAAGTAAGAACATATGAGGGGTGACCAGAAGTAAATCATACAACTCAAACTTTATATTAAATAACAGTGTCCCAAAATTTCATTTGTGCACCTTCTTTCTCAGTAGCTATATTGATTAGAGCCATGCAAGTAAAACATTTTCTCTTGTTTGTTTTACACAGTTGCATCTTGGGAAGGATTTGGGAGAAATCTACAAGCTTCGAGTGTGGCATGATGGGAAGACATCCTGGCACCTACAACAGGTGAGTTTGCTAGGCCTTACCTAGGGTTGTGGTATTAACCTCATTGCTTATGTACATCTTGTGGTCAACATGTGATGTAATATTCCACAACAGTAAGAAAGGTATGTCTTTGACGTCTTAATCTTGGCATAGATAATGGTGACTTGTGAGTGATACACCCACAAATTACGGCCCAATTTACATTTATTTCTCAAATCTGTAGTACTACACATTGTAATCTGCTACTGTAGTAGACTACAAATTCGTGTCCAATTTACTTACACCCACTGGCAGGGAGCCTAGTCTACTACATTTTATGTCTACACCTAGTTCGAAGTCTCATAGAACCTGAATGTAGTACTCAGAGGCTGTAGTAGATTACTGTTACATTAGTAGACTATACTTCATTTCTTTTTACATTCAGAAAAAAGCTGTAGTCTACTACAGTAGTAGACTACGATGTGTAGTACTACAGTTAAGATGACAAGTGGAAATTGGGCTTAAGTCATGTTTCTTCCCCCAAGGTCAAACTCCTGGACATGCACACTAACGAGGAGCTGAAGTTTGACTTTGACTGCCGCCTGGTGTCGGAGGGACAGGAGGGTTCCATGGTCAGGGAGCTGCCGGCCATCAGGACAGGAAAGGACATACTGCCATGTGAGTAGAAACAATATGATGTAGAAAAAAGTATAAAAGAGGTAAAGGTAGCCCTATAGCCCTATTGTGTCCAGGGCACGGTGTTGGAAGGTGAGGCCCATCCCTTTCCTCCCACTGCCTTTTACCGCCCTAAGCATTTTTGCACCTGGGTGTAGTAAGGAACTTCGCATTAAGTTCCCAAGAGTACAAGATCAGTAGCATGGACAGATTTTAACTCAGGACCTCTGTCTTCTGGGCCAAAAGCTGCTGCAGTTATCCCACATGACACTGCATCATCCCATTACCGACCCACAATACCAGCGTTAAAAAAAATGATATTCTTATTGTTTTGCTACCATAAGAAAAGGTACAAAGTGTATGAAATGTGTTTTCCTATGCTGTAGCATATACTCATATACCTTGGCTTTGTTTGTGTTGGCATGGTCTATATCAGTATTGAATGAAATTATGTAAAATGAATGTTGCTGTCTTGATACCTTGCCTGTATCTTATAATGTTTATTTCATAAGTAGCATACATTGTACATGTACAATGTAAGTCTGCTGCTAAAATCTCATGTTACACTTATCTCCCACAGTGGTGAACTACAATGTTAGCATCATCTCCAAGCCTTGTGAAGGCAACTCCAGTGAGAGACCACTGTTCAGCATCAACCTAGTTGGTGAGAGGGGAGACACTGGTGTGAGACCACTTCTTGCTCAGCCGGAGGTCAGTGAACAAAATGATGGCAGTTTGAAGGTTAGTTACATTTCAGTTTGATTTTTTCTTTACATTCTACAATCCAAAATCCTTTTGATGTGTTTAAATTCCTCCTAATTTTCATTCAGTATTTGTCTTTTACTTTCAACATTTTTTTGTTTTGTTGCAAGACAAATCTTACAGCATACTGTTATCACTATTTCACATGTAGAGCTAGTCTAAGAGAGTTTCTATATTTTTCAGTATGGTGATTTTAATGTTTATGATTGCAGGTTGATGTCCACCATGTAGAAGCTGTGTCTATAGGAAAGCTGCAAAGAGTTGTGTTGAGAAAAAGCCCATCCTACCCACCGTATGTCACCAAAGTGGTGGTGAAGGAAGGAGACTTTGCTAGGACAGAGACAGTGTTCCAACATGAAGGGTATGTCTGTGCCAAGACTATATGCCATATTCAAAGTACGACAAGGTATTTAAGGTACATTTGTATCATAGACTCCAGGAAGAATAGATTTTGATGGAGATCTCAATAAATAAACAAACAAACAAACAAAGAAGCAGTCAACCCTTAGACTGAGGACTAAGCATGATACTTTTTCATTAGCTGGTAGTGCAATGCAGCCTATTAAAATGTTTTAAACTGTTGATGAACATGCTTAAACAGCAGCATGTGTAAAGAACTATAATGCCTGCCTCTATCTAATGTTGCTGTTGACTTATTGTTGCAGGTTTGTTGGTGATCATGACCGACCACAGGATGAGGCAGAGCAGGAACTCACAGTGTCTGGTGTGTATAACTTCAAATAAACCATGATTATCACTCATTGATGAAAAATTTTGCACTTTTCTTGTCAAGTTGAATCGGCTTATTGTAACAGATGTTGTGTAAGCCAACTGTTCAATGATGCTGTGTTTTACAGAAGTGGCAGTCTGCACTCCGTCAGATAGAAGAGACAAAGAGGAGATTCAGACTCGTAAGTTTAACTTTCGTTAGGAATTTTCTGCTGCACTCACATACACTCACTCTCTGGTGTATTTTCTGTTGTTTGTCGTCAGACAAGGGTTGGACACGCAGATTTACGTAGATGTAGAGGCTTGATGGCAGCCCACAATCAGCCTTTGTCTTTTGTGTAACGGCACTATTCAACTAGTTAAGATTAAGAACTTCCCTTATGTTGTCAGTCAATCATCACAGGGTCATCCATGCTTTTCCCCCTCTACATACACCCCAGGCTGCATTTTGTATGAAAGACTTAGTATACTCCGAGTCTTGCTAACAAGGACTTTGCTCAATCCAAAGTACTTGAAACAAAGAAGAAGTTGCAACATATAACATGAGCCATGCCCTTGTAAAAGTTGTTAGGCATATCACAAAGAATGCTGCAAAAGAAAATCACAAATCAGTTTAAAGTGAAAAAGGGATAGGTTACCCATTGTTTCAACATTTTACCCACAGATGTATTTATATAATAGATAGACCGAGATGTTATTTGTTGACAAGAGGGGAAGAATTCAAGTTTACCATCTTGTATTTCAGAGGGAGAGTGGCAGGTGTGGTGCACGACCAATGAGCACGCTAACGCAGGCACACACGCCCAGGTGCACCTGGTGGCGTACGGAGACAGGGGGGACAGTGGGCTGCTCACGCTGCAGAACGGCGATCATGACTGCTTCTCATCAGGCAGGACCAGCGAGTTCAAGGTTGGTGGAGCAACTCCTATATCAATGCTTTAAATGCCCACTTGCACACTTACAAACACAACCACATTTTGCTTGGCACAGCATAATTTTAAACCCAAATTTCGCAGTTGGAATACTGCTTTTCTCCCACCTACGTGCATAAGCTTTTGTAATTATTTCTTGATAAGATAAAACATATTAAGTAGTTACATGTAACTGGAAGAGAAGATAATGGATAAGTACCTGATTCGAAGAAAGTAATAACGTGGAATTACATTTTTTTGTAAGGCAGCCTGAAATGTTTATGACGCAACTTGGCTTTTGACTCAGGTTGCCACAGTGAGATTATGTGATTGGGAAGAATATTTCTTTTGCAGCAAATACGATTACAAACAGAATTCTTATGAATCAGTGAAAATGACTTTCATTTGTAATAATAGTAGTACGTTACTGAGTTTTTATGTTTAACTTTGCAGGTCAATGTTGGGTCCATTGGGAACGTTTATAAGATCAGGATTGGGCATGACAACACTAAGGAGTACCCCGGCTGGTTCCTGGAAAAGGTATGTATTCGAAAATGTATTGTGATATTGTACCAAAACATTGCTGTTATAACTTATAGGCACCACATTGAACAGCGAACCTAGTTTCTCTAATACCAGTTGAAATGACCAGATGGCATCAACACATTTTCTTTTCAGTTTCACGTGCATAAGAGTAAGACTTAACTAAAATTAAGTTTCATTGGAAAATCTGTCTCAGCCCTCAATCAATCAGTTTATAGGCATATTCGATTCAGGTACATGTATGTATTACTATATATGCATTTAAGTTTGTGGGGAATTAATTTTGTGGCAGTGGAAAATGGAGTGTTTGTGGTTGTTTTGAATTCACGGTAGCGCCATCCCGCAAACTGATTAACAGTACTGTACTGTAGTCGCAAACTGCATCATGAATATTTCCGAACGGACGCTAAACCGGATAGTGAGTGAGTGTGTGTGGTTCAGCGGCCACCGCAAAAGCTGCGAATATTAAACCACCATGAAAGTTTCTGCATTTACAGTATACTTAGAACAAACAGAAAGCTTTGACTTCAGCTTGCTTATTCTCAGAAGATCTAATACCATTGTAAAATATGTTAGAGCCTTCAAGCATTCAGTTCACCGAAATTTAAGTATACATGTATATTATACTAGGACAAACAAACAGTTTTGTCTTTAGCTTGCTCATGCCCATGACTCCACAGATCCGTATGAAGGATGTGCACACCCTGGCAGAGTTCAGCTCCCAGCCCAGACGCTGGCTGGCCACAGACTCCAGTAATGGGGATGTGTGGATGGAGATCCCCACAGTCTGGCCTGGAGAGGACACACTTCCAGGTAATGATAACAATCATAGATTTATTACAAATTCTTGTCCGTGGGCTAATTGCAAGTGACAAAGAATGACAGGCAAACAATGGTTAACAGTATAGCAGTAAATGGCTACTCTAGTCTAAGTTACTGTGTTTGACTTCTTTTTCTGAGACTGTGGAAGACAAAGGTTCTCAGCTTTTCTGTAATGTCACATTATCAACGCTGGAGTCTGATGGGTCTTAACCAATATCCCACTGAAGTAGCCATTTGGCTACCAATGCTCTATTGGTTACAGGGTTAGGCAGCAGGGAGAGGGTTAAGGATATTTCATTTAAGTTGAATGTTCATCATTCTTTGCTATGTTTTAAAAGACACAGTCATGGCTCTTTTTTATCCCTTGAAAGGATAGACAGCCCAACATTCTGTGAGCTTTTGAAATATTGAGTGTGACTTTTTGGGGATTTCTCAGTTGTTACAGCACAAAGCTTTTAAAGACAGAAAAATTGTCTTTCACCTGTAATGATAGGCACTTGACACAAAAGATTGTTGTGTAAGACAACATTTGAGATGAAATGTTTGTCAACTTTGACACTAATGAAACTGTACCTGTCCACAGTGCTGAAGTACCAGTTGGAGGTCCACACCACTGACCAGTTCAGCGCTGGGACAGACTCCAATGTGTACATCACCATATATGGGCAGAGAGGGGACACAGGGAAGAGAGAGCTGGTCAGGTCACAGAACAATGACATGAAGTTTGAGCAGGGACAGGTGAGTGACATGTGTCAATCACTTTACATGGGCTACTCCATGTAAGGCATTGTTGGAGAAATGGTACTAAAAGTCATGATGTTTTAGTCTTACCCTTATTACTTCCTACTCTTTTATTGTCATTTTGCTCGTACCATAGCCTCTCTATTTTAAAAGTATAGCAATTTCTAGTTTTTCCACTCCTCAATTTATCTCATGTCTTCACCACCTTTTATATGAAATAAAACAAGTTCATGGAGACAAACAAAATACATTATTTGACATCACCAGTAGACCTGAATTCTATGGCTGCTAGAGGTGTTGCATATGTCTCATACAGATGCTACAGTAATTAGAATGTAGTGAAGTGTTATGTCTTTTTTGTATCAATATTTTTTACTGTTAATGTTTTAGATGGATCTGTTTGAACTGGAAGCTGTGTCCCTCGGGGAGCTACAGAAGGTTGTCATAGGCCATGATGGACATGGACTAGGTATGTTTTTCTCACAATAGGGCCCTGTGACATCTAGCATACAGAATCCTAAAGTAAAGTCATTCGGAATTTGCTTAGTCAGCACTTTATCTCTCCCATTCACGTTGTTGTGGCATATTATTGTACAAATCACTAGCCTTAGTGCAAGACATGCAAATTTTAACTGCAATTAGATCTTAATTGGTACGTTTTTGTAAAGTAAAAGCAGCTAGCTTCTATAAAAAAAATTCTTTCTTGGTCCATAGTAGCCCCATCAACAATAGTATACATCTGATTCAGTGGTTCTGTGAAATATCTGACTGTTTCCAAAATCATATCCAGTTGCTTGAGTAACTGCTTTTTGGCACAATAGTTTACAGAATTTCATCATAAGTAGGAAGATGTTGTACAGGCAGGTGATGAACATGTTTTGTCCTGTTAACAGGAGCCGGCTGGCATCTGGACAAGGTGGTCATCAAAGAGTCTCCAGGTGCAGAGGAGAAGTACACCTTCCCTTGTGGCAGGTAACCACATCCATTGTACTTCTTCCATTGTCTGTTTCCACTGTCTAAAGGCAGTTTTTCATTGTGTGATTACATTGTGAATGTCAGTTTCGCACCATGGAGAGAACAAGTGTGAAGTCACAAGGGGTAGCAGTGACAGGACCAGGGTGAACTCATAGCACTAAAATCATTATAAATGCAAGGCCAGCACTAAGGACAGAACCATTGTTGAGTCATAGAGGAATTATAAGTATAAATGAATGTTCAGCACCAGGGACAGGGCCATTGTGAAGTCACTTGGAGAATAATCAGTCTGTCTGTAAGTTCAGCACCAGTACACAAGGAGGAGACAACACACAAGAAGGATACATTCAGCACCAAGAATAGTGCCAGTGTGATGCCAATAGGAGGAGGATTAATGTTTTCAGAACCAGAGACAGGGCCAGTGAGATAACATTTGCACATTATTTAAGAAACACTTAGTTGGGTTGACTACAACACTGAATGCTTGAAAAGACCTGTCCTTGGTGCTGGCAAAAAAAAAAAAACATAAAGCACCAACACTGTGCTATCACATTAACTTTTCATTGCCACACTTGTTCACAGTGTGATTAGATGCCAGTTTTACTAACAAAATGTGTTTTGTGTAGATGGTTGGATGAAAATGAAGATGACAAGCAAACAGAGAGAGAACTGCTGGTACAAGCAGAGAGCTCAGCCAAGTCTCCTGACCATGCCCAGGCCACAGAGGACACCACAGACAACAAAAAAGGTATATAGTTCTTTTGTACAGTTCAAACATTTAACAGATTAATGATATCTGTCGTAGAATAGATAGATTTTGTTTAAATCGGTGAGTATTTTGTCCATTGTAACAAGTACAAAATCAGCATTTTGTTGCTATTTTGCCTTTTAGAATAACTTGTGATTTATGTCTATGCATGAGCAGCAGTGGAGAGCTGGCTCTTATGAAATGATTGTTGTCCCCTCAGATGAGTGGACGGTGCGTGTGACGACCAGTGAGGATGTGAATGCGGGCACTGATGCACAGGTCACCCTGACTGTGTACGGAGACAAGGGGAACTCAGGACCCCTACAGCTGGGGGTCGGACAGAGCGGCTTCTTTGAGAGAGGGAAGATAGACGAGTTTGATGTAAGTGTTCTGAAGATGTACTTCTCCTTACATTTAAACTAAACTCGGACTGCTTTGGGACTTTTTGTGACTCTTAATTTTTAGTTATCTTTTGGTATAAGACATTTTGCTAAAGTTATTGTTATGATTTGTTTAAAGGTGAAGGTGGGAGATGTTGGGAAAATTTACAAGATCCGCCTGGAGCAGGACAACAGTGGAACAGACCCAGGCTGGAAAGTGAACAAGGTATGGTACAGCAGGTCTTAAAATTTCTGTAGCTGCCATAGCAAAACACACAGGTAGGGTCTTTGCAAGTATCCTGGTCATTGGCAAGGGAAGGCTCAGCGTTGATAGTTGGGTGTATAAGTATAGTATGTAAGATTTTGTGACAATTGAAAAAGAATGATGCTTAAAAGAGAACAAACTACAGAAAAATGATTTCTGTAACAAAAGAGATATGTATCTGTAGCTTTCCTTTGGCGGAACACACCAGCAGTAGCTGGTTATATTACACTGAACGACCTGTCACACCTAACTTTTGCGCATCTATTCGCACATCTATGTGTTATTTAAAACTATCCTTCGAAGATGCCTCTACTGTGCTTGGTGATAACAAATACCACTTTACGATAGATTGTGATTGGGTACGTTACTAAAACGGTTTTAATTCTGTGGCATTTCCATATGTTCTACTTGTTCTTGACATGTACTGTTGTGTTGTGTCTATAGGTGGAGCTGGCTCACCCCAGTACAGGTGAGAACCTTGTGTTCACCTGTGAGCGCTGGCTGGCAACCAACCAGGACGACGGGCAGACCTGTCGAGAGCTGCCCACTGTACGAGAGGGGGAGGAAACACTACCAGGTACATGTATGGCCATCGTTATGATTTTCTTCTGAAGTTTTCTAGTACTGGTAAATGAGTATTCTCATATCTTCTACTCCACAAAGTCAACAAGAGCAATGATCAGTGTCACCTCTTAAGGTCTTGTTCCTGTATAACTCTGAGTGTATACTCTAAACAATTTGGGCTCAAAGTGATTGAGCCCCAAATGCATGTTTTAGGTTGATTATAAGTTCTTGATCCCACCTGATGTAAACAAAATCTGAGATGAAAGCTCGTGTATTACTAACAGGGTTATATAGGAAAGTTACGTCCTCCGTATGATAGGTTAGACGTGTACGTTCTTTTGTCATGAGTGGCGGTGGCTGAAGAGACTTTTGCGGACAGTGGGTAATTTGCAGTTATAGATGGCATACATATAGATATTGTTTCTTTGGTTATATTCAGGGGATTTTGTTTTCATTGCATAAAGAACCAGTGTGCTTGCAATAGAAAGCAAGCATCTCAAGAAAGAATGTTTGTTTGTTTGTTTGTTTGTTTGTTGGAAAAAACAGCAATAAAAGGTGTATATTTTTCCATGAAGGTCAATAGAAGAGCCTGATTAGCCTTATCATACTTCTGTATCTGTATCAATATAGCCGGTATAACTGCCCTTCGGCGTAACACACCAGCTAATACTTGTCCTTGGTGCTGAAGTGTTGATTGCCTACATATATTAATGTAATTGAACTTCTTTGTTTTAAACCAGTCCACCTGTACCAAGTTGGTGTTCACACGGGTGACCTGGAGGAGGCATCTACAGACTCTAACGTCTACATAACCATGTATGGCAAGAGAGGAGACACTGGGAAGAGACAGCTGGTCAACAAACTCAATGATCATACAACGTTCCAGAGAGGAAAGGTAAGTGCACATGCTATAAAGTTGATTCTGTAGTATAATGTTACACCTTTTGAATCCTAAGTTTGAATTGTTGGTTGTCCCTGTACATGTATGCAATTACAACTTGGAGGTAGTCCACTGTTAGTGGTCTGTGCGCTCAACTACCATAGTCTTTCCCAGATGCTGAGTACTAAGCAGAGAAAGCAGCATGTACCATTGTACCATTTCTAAAGTCTTTGGTATGACTCAGCTGGGGATCAAACACACCACCTACCGACTGCAAGGCCCTGACACTATCCATTTGGTCATTGCACTGGTGTATTATTACCATCCATTTATGAAGTACAACTACTGTCTGTACAGTAGTACTTTTGTGTATTTTCCACAGTGAGCTTTTCTTTTCAGCCATTGCCCTAAATGTGCCAAATTACATCTACAGGTTGACCTGTTTGAGGTGGAGGCTGTGTCCCTGTCTGACCTGTCTAAGATTGTGATTGGCCAGGACGGCTCCAGGTCAGACTGGTACCTGGAGAAAGTGCTCATCAAGGAGTCTCCCTCCAGCAAGGAGAGCTTCCAGTTTCTCTGTAGCAGGTACAGTAGCTGCTCCCATGTCTTAAGCTCCAAAGAGTTGGCAAGAGGAAAACATTAGTGCTGTCCTTCCATTTGTCATGAGTATTACTGATGGCCGGGCCTGTCCTTAGTGCTGAAGTGATGATTTCTTACAATGCTAAGATGTTTTAAAACAGAGGTACATTTGTAGCATTGATAATTTTGCTGTACTCTAAATATTCTCTGTAGATTAAGTAGAAATTGATTCATGGTTTTGTCAAAAGAATATATTCATTATTTTTACCCTGTCATCAAATACTATTGTATGCAACATACATGTATGAACATATAAATCTATATGCAGGTGATGCAAGTTTGGTTGTTGCAATATAGCCAAGCAATGTGTATAGTTGTACTATCTCAACTACAATAAATATGTTAATGCTTATGAAGAAAACCGAGTGAGTCTGTTAAAAAAATTCCATAGGGTCCAATTTTTTAGTAATCTCTTAATAATATGTTAACCTTTAGTAAAGTTGACAGTTGACTCACAAAAGATGACACAAAAGTAATGTTTTCATTTCCACCCCTTACCATTGAAGTTGGCTGTCCAAAGACAGAGGTGATGGACAGTTGGAGAGAGAAGTGCCTGTTAAGAAGCAGGACTACATCATCCAGGTGTACACCGGAGATAAGTTTGGTGCAGGCACTGACTCCACTGTGCACATGGTCATCCATGGAACCCAAGGGGTCTCTACAAGACTCAAGCTCCTCAACAACATGGAAGATCACAACAAGTTTGAATCTGGAGGGGTGAGTCATTGGCTATGCTATCAGGCAGGATGTTTGTTGAAACAATTTTTAGTTTGTAATGGAATCAAATTTTGTTTTGTTTGACTCCTGAGTGTTAAAGTTGCTGTATCCACGCACTGTTTAGTGATCCTTTCCACAATGAAAAAGTTCCATTTCCTCTATGGTAACATTGGTTAATAGGAAGCACAAATAGGTTTGGAACTTTTCCTTGAAAAAATATTTTACTATTCCATCATTAGACATTTTAAAAGAAAAAAAGATTGATGTAGAATGATATAACTTATAGATGTAATGGCAAATAAAAGATGATATTCTTATTGGTATGTAGTAGTCAAGCACAATATTTAAGTATTATAGTAAATTTTGATAAGCTGTATTTGTCTTAGACGTTTGTTAGTTTGCTCAGTACAAATTGTATTACTTTGCTGAATAGTGCAATTCAGTTAACAACATGCACATCTAGTTAACTTCTAGACTGTTGTTTTGAATGTTGAAATAAAAACCAAATCATCAAGAATTTTCTGCATCACCAAAGCAAAGAATTGATCTTTACTCACAACAACATTTCTTCTTCCCCTCAGGTTGACACCTTCCTATTAGAGACCTTGCCAGTTGGAATCCCCAAGAGGATTGTGATAGGGCATGATGGGAAGGGAAGAGGTGAGTCATCTTTTTTCCACCCTCTTTTTCTTGTCCTTTGTCGCATTCTCAACTGGAAGACTTGCAAGGAAGTCATCAGCCCTGTTATTGCGATATTGCAATCCAGAAAGTTGTTCTTTCAACAATTTATGAACTGGATACTCTTGTGATTCAAAGCAAACACATTGATTTTTTTTTCAAATGTACAGTCAAATTGTTCGTCCTTGTGGGCCATATTGCCTGACAATAAACAGATAACGCAACAACAATTAGCAAAGCTCAATATTAAAGTAAGAGTGGCAAGAGTTTATATCTTACACATTACCTGTTACCGGTTACAAATTTGTATGATTTGCAGCATTGTTTTTCCATGACATACAACGAAGTGGACTTCAACAATAGGATTTGCTTTTCTCAGAATAGTTGCTATATCCTCCCCCTTTCATCCTCACAGGGTCTGGTTGGTACTTGGATAAGGTGATCATCAAAGAATCTGAGTCTATGGATGAGAAGTTTGTGTTCCAGTGTGACAGGTCAGTTTCACAGAAATTTCAGCCCATTTTGACCTTCTTTCATTTAATTCATTTCAAAGTTGGACTTTAAACTAGGTGACTCTTGTATGGCCTTGAGTGTAAAGCAATTGTACTGCTAATTTGTTTGTTTTTGTTTGCTTGCTTTCTGATAATTATGTAGAAGGATTAGTCAATGTATTTGTGTCGCCTAGGCCTAAAAGTAGCTTTCTTGCTTGCAATCGTAACACTAGTTCACCTTTATCCATTGACATTGTTTCTAAAAACAGGGTATTTGGAGATATCAAGTCAACATAGTGGTTTCCAACTGCAATCTTTTTAGACAAAGGCAAACAAGTTTTACATCCTGGCATGGTATTGCTGCCAGGTTTATTTTACTAAATCCATGATAGTTCCATAAGTCATACAGTCCCTGACTTTTTTGTCTCCTGACTGCAGGTGGCTGGATGA
>NC_049980.1:8934857-8942280 GCF_000003815.2 Branchiostoma floridae | reverse complement strand
GATGAGACGATGGGAAGACTGAAAGAGAGCTGGAGGAAGAAGGTACATCTACACAGCTTCTGTATTTTTCATATTGCTAAGCAATGTCAGTAGAAAATATTATGTCATGTAAGCAATGTCAGTAGAAAATATTATGTCATGTATACTGTAAATGCAGAAATATTCGCGGTGGATTAATATTCGCGGTTTTCGCGGCGGCTGCTTCACCGCGAAATTAAATCCACCGCGAATATTTTGTCTGCTGGCGCCGCCTAAGGTGCCCCTTTTCCGCTCCATGTACATACTACTACAGTAACTGTCTTTGTCACTGTATAATGAAATGTTTGACATACTTACTACGGTGAAGACACACATGTATTTTTTTCATACGACCAACTGTATTACAGTACTGTACAGTATGTTCACCATGATACGAAGGTCGTACTACTGTATACTATTACGTATTGAGAGGGTAGATACGTGTAGATCAGTAACAGTGGCTCACGCAAGAACAAGTCAAAAGCATGGAAACTGTTCTATCCGTCTGTATAGGACCCTTACCGGTTAACCAGCAAGTGTTTTCCAACTGGCGGTTTGTAGAGGCGCCGGGTTTTACACGGCAGTTCGTGACTACAGTGCAGTGCTGAAAATGCATTGAATTTCGCGGGATGGCGCTACCGCGAAATTAAATCCACCGCGAAATGTCCATTTTGCCGCTACCGCAAAATTAAATCCCCGCAAAATTAAATGCATTTACAGTTATAATATATTTTTTTTTAGAGTTCACTGCAAAACAAGGCTCGAGAGCCACTCAAGCGTTTTGGGTTACAATACTGTATTGTGAGGAAAGATGTCGGTTAACTCTTGACTTAAACAGTTTCAGATTGTACCCCATGGGCAAGCAAGTCCGTATCAACTAGATTTGTACTTACTGGCATTGGAATAAGCTTTCACAGTCATATGTGAATGGGTTGTTAGCTATCTTAAAAAGTTTGTGTGTGTTGCGAGAAATCATTCTGAATCAAAGTTCAACTGTAATTTTCAATGCAAAAATTGTATTTACTAAATGTTTGACTGCCCAACTTGAGTCTTTGTTAATGAATGAGCAACCCACTACTTCTGTGATGCCATGTTCTGCAGATAGAACAGGTGACACGGTGAGGCAATGTTGCGTTAGCTATCTAAAACTTATGATCCACTGCTCACCAAGTCATGTGTTCTGTCTGCATAAGGTGACGTCAGAAGCCGTGGATTGCTTCTTCCTTGACAAAGATTGAAGTTGGACAGCCAAAAATGTTTTTTGGATAAATCATGTATAAATTGGATATATAGGAATTGGTCACATTCCAAATATTTTGACTGATCTGTTGATTGTATATTTGTTTGTTTGTCAGGTTACAAACACAGAAACGATGCAGCAAGAGAAAATGCCGCTGATGCAGGAGAGAACAAGCCACAAGACAACACTGCAGCTGGAGACAGTAAGAAAGAAGATGAAAATGCCAATGCCAGCGACAAGCCCGGCAAACAGGAAAGTAAGAACCCCAATGATGATGGTCGGCCAGAGCAAAGTGAACCTGCAGCTTAGAGCAAAGCTTGCTGGCAAAAATTGTATCCAAGATCTGCGTACCCTGTGTATAATGTACTTAATGTATCTGCGTTGAACGACAAAGTGCTTTTGCTCCACGAAAATTGCTTTATATTCAATGTGACTAATTGTATGTATGACTTTAATGTTATACTGTATCGATATTCATAGTATCTATTGTGTACAGATTTTAAATTTAGTTCATAAAGGTTCATAGTATAATATTGTACAAATTGTCGATTGAATGTTTTTTTTATTATAAGTTTTCTGAAATTGCGTATAGACCATTTTCCAAATACATGTAGACTAATTTTCCACTTAAGTCATGTATGTAATTCTATGTACATAGTTAGGTAGATGTTGACATAGGAAAAGCCATAGACCCAATGTGGTGACCTTGCTTCTATCCCTGTACATTTGTAGCCGCTGCCGCCGCTGAAAAGTTCTGGCATGATATCTATCACGTAGGGAAGGGGACCGGGTAACCAGGATGTGCCATGGCCGCCACAACAGTAAATTGTCATGTAAGATAGTGTCCGACGTGATGTGGTCATTATGTGTCTGTGGTTGGCCTTAGATGTGTATAGTTTGTAATATATGTATGTAGTAGCATAAAAAATATTGTAACTAAGAATTGTTCACCTCATCGTGTAAGACCATTCTCGTTTGTCTGTGTTGAAGGACGCAGGTTTGAATCTGTTGGAGAATGTGTAAGACTTCATTGTGCAGTCCTCATGAATTGTGTCATCTCTGTGTTGTCTTCCTTTACATACTACATGTAGCTGCGCCTTGTACTTGCCTATGCCAGTGCACAAATAGAGTATATCTGTCCTAGGCACTATCACGAGAACCTATACATTTGAATTCATACATCACTTATGTATATTGATACTTCAATGTAAGTCAATGATGAATGTATAATCCGTCATGTTTCTCTGTTGGCAGACAATACAAAAATACATATCATAGCTGCTAACTTTTAGAGATTATCACATGGTTACAGTTTGTTGTATCACGCTGCTTTTGTAATGTTTGCACCATTCAGCTACACTACACAGATACTACCTTGTCATGGGTCAAAAAGATTGTCAATGTATTTCCAACAGGACCATTAAAAGGGGGAACTGAATATGGAGGAACGCTGAGCAGATGATGTACTGTGCACTTCCTGTGTTTCAGGTAACCACAGATCTAAACAACTAAAAGTTGAACACATCTGACATTGAACTTGGAAACTACACAAATATACATTTAGAAGTTGGCATTATGCCATTGATATGAAAATAGTGTAACAGCAGTAGCTGTCTTATGTTGCAAATGATAGGGAAAACATGGCTGTATGAATTGTTCATTTTTACTGAAACGTTACATTAAGGCGAGAAAACGAATCCTGATGGAACACAAAGGTTTGATAACAGCTGTAAATCTTACTGTCAAAAGTGATGTTAGTACAAGTCATATCATATATATTGTGGTTATTGTTGGCGAGCCATAAGTCTTATGGCTGATGTGGAAATGTGGAGACGAGAGTTGCACCTCTAATTATCCGTTCACTGTTACTGTCATACTTGAAATGTTCTCTTATTATCATGCCTGGTTATAGTGGACCAAAAGAGATGGATTTACCCAACTGGAAGATTTCCTATATGTGCTTGTGTTTATGCATACATTATGACAACATTTTCAGCTTTATTGAAGGCTTGATCAATGTTCAGACTTAGTTCCCAGAGTTTGCAGCCTTGCAAAAGCAAGAAGACTCTTAAGGTTTTTAAGATCACATTTGATGAAGTTTGAGTCTGGTAATGTCTGAAGTCTGCCCATCTTCTCTGTATAGCTGTTCATATGGACCTGTATAGTGCTTTAACCAGTGTTGCCTTTGGCAGTGTGTGCCTTTGATTTCCAGAACCCATGATTGTTTTTTTTTTTAAATTTGTGTTCAGTTGAGACAGGGCCTGGAAAAACACACTCCATACACTAGTAGAAGCAGTGCAGTAGACAACATTTGCAGTGTGCATCTATACATATAAAAAAGGGTTATTGACATGCTACTGGCCTTCAATGTGTGTATACCCTGCAGAAGTGTTGTAATGCTATTATTAATGAATTCACAAAATCTAATGGTTGCAATATTCTTTGGTATGGTGTGTTGTGTTGCCTTCTTTCTTGTGGGTACTATACATTGTATGTATTCCTATATAAGAGTTGATATTTTCATGTTTTCTTGCAACACAACCAAATGGCACATATCAATCATGTATAACATGTAATATTACCTCATCCAACTCTTCATATGTCGTTCTACATGTATGTATGAGTATGTTTTATTTTAGCTTAAACTAAGACAACTGTATAAATATTTTGTTGATATATCTGTCCATACAATCATATTAATGAATGTAAACTTTGGTGACACTGTGGAGAATAATTGCAAGTGGTATTATGGATGTCTGACAGTAAAACCAAGTTGGTTTTGAAACAGTTATGTTGCTGGTGTCATACTAAGAATGTGTATACAGAATGTTATCAATATACGTAGTGTACGTTGTGTAGATGTTTATGGTTTGTACCATGGGTACATAGGGAAAGAGAGAGAACTATATGATGACAGAGTATATACGAGTGTGTTGAAGGGAGATGTTGCAATATAGGTGTCATTTTGGGATATATTTTTGTATCTGTGCATGGTTGGAATTGTCGAGTACCTTGTGCTTTGAGCAACACTTTGGAATAAAGTTTCACTTCTCTGTAACAGGAGGAAGGATGATGTGTCTCCTTTTCTGTTTTACCGTTCAATTTGACACTACATCACATCCAGTCATTATGTGATGCTAGTTCACCTTTATCTGCGAGATAACATATATTGGTTGTTTTTAAAAATGGTATTTAGGGATGTTAAGTTGACCAACGGTTGTGTCAAACTGCATTTTTTTTAGATATTGCAATTTGAAACCACCTTCCATAGAATTGTTAATCCTAAACACCCTGTTCTAAATACAAACTAATATAGGTTACCCCGTGGATAACTGGGATGAACTAGTGTTAGATTTAGTGATGTGTATTATATTCCAGTTCAACAAAGAAGGTAACAAATGTAACATTATTTTATAAAGTTTAGTTTTCTTTTACAAACTTATTATTAGAGGTTTGTGTTATACGGCAGCAGCACAGGATACTACATTGAACGAAATGTCACCCCTCACATTTTTGCATGACCATACATACATGCAAATGTTCAAGCATATATATATATATACCTGAATACATTCATACAGCAGTAAGGGCAGTCGACTACTGGATACGGGGGCGTGATTGGGGATGGGTTTTAGCTTTTTTGATTTTTGGAAAAAGAACCATTGAACATTCCTGATTTCTCCGACTTTTCTCCATTCTGGAGTACGTAAAACTGTTTTGAAATAGGCTAGCTCGTGGTCACAGTATTTGTAGAAGTGACATTTTTTCTGTCTTTCTCATTACCATATAAATGATATCCAAGCAGATATCACGCAGTGTCCTGGGTACGAGATTCGGGAATCTTCAAGATGGTGGACCGACCAAAACACACCGACGTTGCGTAGTAGTATTGGGAACTGCATTTGCTATCCAACTGTAGTAGCTTTATATACTTGGATACCTGGACTTGCAGTCGAGGAAGGCGGCGCCTGTTGTGGACTTATAAGATATATCTGGTTGTTATTTGTTAGAAGAGGACTTGTGGTACCGTCACCAGGATTTTCGTCTTTTCAAGGAAAACTTGAACAAGAATCTTTATGATAGGACACAACTGGAAGCCTCAGGTGCTACACAAATGTCCGAGGTGGGTGGTTTCCCTGTTACAATTTGTTAGATATCAATAAAATTATCTAAGTAATGTCACGTTCATTGTCATTTTCTTGTAGCAGGAAAATGTAAGAAATATTTCTTATTGGCAAGACAGTGTAGAGTACATACGTCCAGATAAGGCAAAAAACAAGGTTTTGGTTCATTTTTTAGGCACGTGCTGACCACTAATTTGAAGTGGGTAGGATGATGACATACGGTCGCGATTGTAGCTTAGGGTTTAAGTTCCGGCCTGGCAAACTTGGTATCTTTGGAAAGGTCCCTTAGTAAGGAATGGAAAGATGGAAACCGCAAAATTTTCGGATACTTCCTTCTCGAGATATTCTTGAGTATATGGGCTGTGTTTAGGCGCAACCGCTAGCTCCTTTTTTGAAGCACCGCCTGTCACGGCAAGGGGTAGGATGATGACATACGGTCGCGATTGTAGCTTAGGGTTTAAGTTCTGGCCTGGCAAACTTGGTATCTTTGGAAAGGTCCCTTAGTAAGGAATGGAAAGATGGAAACCGCAAAATTTTCGGATACTTCCTTCTCGAGATATTCTTGAGTATATGGGCTCTGTTTAGGCGCAACCGCTAGCTCCTTTTTTGAAGCACCGACTGTCACGGCAAGGGGTAGGGTGATGACATACGGTCGCGATTGTAGCTTAGGGTTTAAGTTCCGGCCAGACAAACTTGGTATCACTGGAAAGGTCCCTTAGTAAGGAATTGAAAGATTGAAACCGCAAAATTATCGGATACTTCCTTCTCGAGATATTCTTGAGTATATGGGCTGTGTTTAGGCGCATTTTTGTAAGCACCGCCTGTCACGGCAAGTGGTAGGGTGATGACATACGGTCGCGATTGTAGCTTAGGGTTTAAGTTCCGGCCAGACAAACTTGGTATCATTGGAAAGGTCCCTTAGTAAGGAATGGAAAGAATGAAACCGCAAAATTTTCGGATACTTCCTTCTCGAGATATTCTTGAGTATATGGGCTGTGTTTAGGCGCAACCGCTAGCTCCTTTTTTGAAGCACCGCCTGTCACGGCAAGGGGTAGGATGATGACATACGGTCGCGATTGTAGCTTAGGGTTTAAATTCCGGCCTGGCAAACTTGGTATCTTTGGAAAGGTCCATTAGTAAGGAATGGAAAGATGGAAACCGCAACATTTTCGGATACTTCCTTCTCGAGATATTCTTGAGTATATGGGCTGTGTTTAGGCGCATTTTTTGTAAGCACCGCCTGTCACGGCAAGGGGTAGGGTGATGACATACGGTCGCGATTGTAGCTTAGGGTTTAAGTTCCGGCCTGGCAAACTTGGTATCTTTGGAAAGGTCCCTTAGTAAGGAATGGAAAGATGGAAACCGCAAAATTTTCGGATACTTCCTTCTCGAGATATTCTTGAGAATATGGGCTGTGTTTAGGCGCATTTTTTGTAAGCACTGTCTGTCACGGCAAGGCGTAGGGTGAGGACACACGGACGCGATTGTAGCTTAGGGTTTAAGTTCCGGCCAGACAAACTTGGTATCTTTGGAAAGGTCCCTTAGTAAGGAATGGAAAGATGGAAACCGCAAAATTTTCGGATACTTCCTTCTCGAGATATTCTTGAGTATATGGGCTGTGTTTAGGCGCATTTTTTGTAAGCACCGCCTGTCACGGCAAGGGGTAGGGTGATGACATACGGTCGCGATTGTGGCTTAGGGTTTAAGTTCCGGCCTGGCAAACTTGGTAACTTTGGAAAGGTCCCTTAGTAAGGAATAGAAAGATGGAAACCGCAAAATTTTCGGATACTTCCTTCTCGAGATATTCTTGAGTATATGGGCTCTGTTTAGGCGTATTTTTGTAAGCACTGCCTGTCACGGCAACGGGTAGGATGATGACATACGGTCGCAATTGTAGCTTAGGGTTTAAGTTCCGGCCTGGCAAACTTGGTATCTTTGGAAAGGTCCCTTAGTAAGGAATAGAAAGATGGAAACTGCAAAATTTTCGGATACTTCCTTCTCGAGATATTCTTGAGTATATGGGCTCTGTTTAGGCGCAACC
>NC_049980.1:8931723-8934231 GCF_000003815.2 Branchiostoma floridae | reverse complement strand
AGGCGCAACCGCTAGCTCCTTTTCGGAAGCACCGCCTGTCAAGGCAACGGGTAGGATGATGACATACGGTCGCGATTGTAGCTTAGGGTTTAAGTTCCGGCCTAGCAAACTTGGTATCTCTGGAAAGGTCCCTTAGTAAGGAATGGAGAGATGGAAACCGCAAAAGTTTCGGATACGTCCTTCTCGAGATATTCTTGAGTATATGGGCTGTGTTTAGGCGCATTTTTTGTAAGCACCGCCTGTCACGACAAGGGGTAGGGTGATGACATACGGTCGCGATTGTAGCTTAGGGTTTAAGTTCCGGCCAGACAAACTTGGTATCTTTGAAAAGGTCCCTTAGTAAGGAATGGAAATATGGAAACCGCAAAATTTTCGGATACTTTCTTCTCGAGATATTCTTGAGTATATGGGCTGTGATTAGGCGCATTTTTTGTAAGCACCGCCTGTCACGACAAGGGGTAGGGTGATGACATACGGTCGCGATTGTAGCTTAGGGTTTAAGTTCCGGCCTGGCAAACTTGGCATCTTTGGAAAGGTCCCTTAGTAAGGAATGGACAGATGGAAACCGCAAAATTTTCGGATACTTCCTTCTCGAGATATTCTTGAGTATATGGGCTGTGTTTAGGCGCAACCGCTAGCTTATTTTTTGAAGCACCTACTGTCACGGCAACGGGTAGGATGATGACATACGGTGGCGATTGTAGCTTAGGGTTTAAGTTCCGGCCAGACAAACTTGGTATCATTGGAAAGGTCCCTTAGTAAGGAATGGAAAGATGGAAACCGCAAAATTTTCGGATACTTCCTTCTCGAGATATTCTTGAGTATCTGGGCTGTGTTTAGGCGCATTTTTGAAAGCACCGCCTGTCACGGCAACGGGTAGGGTAATGACATACAGTCGCGATTGTAGCTTAGGGTTTAAGTTCCGGCCAGACAAACTTGGTATCATTGGAAAGGTCCCTTAGTAAGGAATGGAAAGATGGAAACCGCAAAATTTTCGGATACTTCCTTCTCGAGATATTCTTGAGTATATGGGCTGTGTTTAGGCGCAACCGCTGGCTCCTTTTTTGAAGCACCGCCTGTCA
The DNA here is from genome assembly GCF_000003815.2 of Branchiostoma floridae. Taxonomy (NCBI): domain Eukaryota; kingdom Metazoa; phylum Chordata; class Leptocardii; order Amphioxiformes; family Branchiostomatidae; genus Branchiostoma; species Branchiostoma floridae. Next base: position 8,933,149 of record NC_049980.1, on the reverse strand, counting down.
CGGCAACGGGTAGGATGATGACATACGGTCGCGATTGTAGCTTAGGGTTTAAGTTCCGGCCTAGCAAACTTGGTATCTTTGAAAAGGTCCCTTAGTAAGGAATGGAGAGATGGAAACCGCAAAATTTTCGGATACTTCCTTCTCGAGATATTCTTGAGTATATGGGCTGTGTTTAGGCGCATTTTTTGTAAGCACCGCCTGTCACGACAAGGGGTAGGGTGATGACATACGGTCGCGATTGTAGCTTAGGGTTTAAGTTCCGGCCAGACAAACTTGGTATCTTTGAAAAGGTCCCTTAGTAAGGAATGGAAAGATGGAAACCGCAAAATTTTCGGATACTTTCTTCTCGAGATATTCTTGAGTATATGGGCTGTGATAAGGCGCATTTTTTGAAGCACCGCCTGTCACGACAAGGGGTAGGGTGATGACATACGGTCGCGATTGTAGCTTAGGGTTTAAGTTCCGGCCAGACAAACTTGGTATCTTTGAAAAGGTCCCTTAGTAAGGAATGGAAAGATGGAAACCGCAAAATTTTCGGATACTTTCTTCTCGAGATATTCTTGAGTATATGGGCTGTGATTAGGCGCATTTTTTGTAAGCACCGTCTGTCACGACAAGGGGTAGGGTGATGACATACGGTCGCGATTGTAGCTTAGGGTTTAAGTTCCGGCCTGGCAAACTTGGCATCTTTGGAAAGGTCCCTTAGTAAGGAATGGACAGATGGAAACCGCAAAATTTTCGGATACTTCCTTCTCGAGATATTCTTGAGTATATGGGCTGTGTTTAGGCGCAACCGCTAGCTTATTTTTTGAAGCACCTACTGTCACGGCAACGGGTAGGATGATGACATACGGTCGCGATTGTAGCTTAGGGTTTAAGTTCCGGCCAGACAAACTTGGTATCTTTAAAAAGGTCCCTTAGTAAGGAATGGAAAGATGGAAACCGTAAAATTTTCGGATACTTCCTTCTCGAGATATTCTTGAGTATATGGGCTGTGTTTAGGCGCAATCGCTAGCTCATTTTTTGAAGCACCGACTGTCACGGCAAGGGGTAGGATGATGACATACGGTCGCGATTGCAGCTTAGGGTTTAAGTTCCGGCCTGGCAAACTTGGTATCTTTGGAAAGGTCCCTTAGTAAGGAATGGACAGATGGAAACCGCAAAATTTTCGGATACTTCCTTCTCGAGATATTCTTGAGTATATGGGCTCTGTTTAGGCGCAACCGCTAGCTCCTTTTTTTCAAGCACCGCCTGTCACGGCAAGGGGTAGGATGATGACATACGGTCGCGATTGTAGCTTAGGTTTTAAGTTCTGGCCTGGCAAACTTGGTATCTTTGAAAAGGTCCCTTAGTAAGGAATGGAAAGATGGAAACCGCAAAATTTTCGGATACTTCCTTCTCGAGATATTCTTGAGTATATGGGCTG
>NC_049980.1:8915509-8931623 GCF_000003815.2 Branchiostoma floridae | reverse complement strand
GTAGCTTAGGGTTTAAGTTCCGGCCAGACAAACTTGGTATCATTGGAAAGGTCCCTTAGTAAGGAATGGAAAGATGGAATCCGCAAAATTTTCGGATACTTTCTTCTCGAGATATTCTTGAGTATATGGGCTGTGTTTAGGCGCAATCGCTGGCTCCTTTTTTGAAGCACCGCCTGTCACGGCAAGGGGTAGGATGATGACATACGGTCGCGATTGTAGCTTAGGGTTTAAGTTCCGGCCTGGCAAACTTGGTATCTTTGGAAAGGTCCCTTAGTAAAGAATGGAATGATGGAAATCGCAAAATTTTCGGATACTTCCTTCTCGAGATATTCTCGAGTATATGGGCTGTGTTTAGGCGCATTTTTTGTAAGCACCGCCTGTCACGGCAAGGGGTAGGGTGATGACATACGGTCGCGATTGTAGCTTAGGGTTTAAGTTCCGGCCAGACAAACTTGGTATCATTGGAAAGGTCCCTTAGTAAGGAATGAAAAGATGGAAACCGCAAAATTTTCGGATACTTTCTTCTCGAGATATTCTTGAGTATATGGGCTGTGTTTAGGCGCATATTTGTAAGCACCGCCTGTCACGGCAAGGGGTAGGGTGATGACATACGGTCGCGATTGTAGCTTAGGGTTTAAGTTCCGGCCAGACAAACTTGGTATCATTGGAAAGGTCCCTTAGTAAGGAATGGAAAGATGGAAACCGCAAAATTTTCGGATACTTCCTTCTCGAGATATTCTTGAGTATATGGGCTGTGTTTAGGCGCATTTTTGTAAGCACCGCCTGTCACGGCAACGGGTTGGGTGATGACATACGGTCGCGATTGTAGCTTAGGGTTTAAGTTCCGGCCAGACAAACTTGGTATCATTGGAAAGGTCCCTTAGTAAGGAATGGGAAGATGGAAACCGCAAAATTTTCGGATACTTCCTTCTCGAGATATTCTTGAGTATATGGGCTGTGTTTAGGCGCAACCGCTGGCTCCTTTTTTGAAGCACCGCCTGTCATGGCAACGGGTAGGATGATGACATACGGTCGCGATTGTAGCTTAGGTTTTAAGTTCTGGCCTGGCAAACTTGGTATCTTTGGAAAGGTCCCTTAGTAAGGAATGGAAAGATGGAAACCGCAAAATTTTCGGATACTTCCTTCTCGAGATATTCTTGAGTATATGGGCTGTGTTTAGGCGCATTTTTGTAAGCACCGCCTGTCACGGCAAGGGGTAGGGTGATGACATACGGTCGCGATTGTAGCTTAGGGTTTAAGTTCCGGCCAGACAAACTTGGTATCTTTAAAAAGGTCCCTTAGTAAGGAATGGTCGTAACCTAATCATCCGGTCCCGGATACTTCCTTCTCGAGATATTCTTGAGTATATGGGGGATTATGGGCTGTGTTTAGGCGCAACCGCTAGCTCCTTTTTTGAAGCACCGCCTGTCACGGCAAGGGGTAGGATGATGACATACGGTCGCGATTGTAGCTTAGGGTTTAAGTTCCGGCCAGACAAACTTGGTATCATTGGAAAGGTCCCTTAGTAAGGAATGGAAAGATGGAAACCGCAAAATTTTCGGATACTTCCTCTCGAGATATTCTTGAGTATATGGGCTGTGTTTAGGTGCATTTTTTGTAAGCACCGCCTGTCACGGCAACGGGTAGGGTGATGACATACGGTCGCGATTGTAGCTTAGGGTTTAAGTTCCGGCCAGACAAACTTGGTATCATTGGAAAGGTCCCTTAGTAAGGAATTGAAAGATGGAAACCGCAAAATTTTCGGATACTTCCTTCTCGAGATATTCTTGAGTATATGGGCTCTGTTTAGGCGCAACCGCTAGCTCATTTTTTGAAGCACCGACTGTCACGGCAACGGGTAGGATGATGACATACGGTCGCGACTGTAGCTTAGGGTTTAAGTTCCGGCCAGACAAACTTGGTATCATTGAAAAGGTCCCTTAGTAAGGAATGGAAAGATGGAAACCGCAATATTTTCGGATACTTTCTTCTCGAGATATTCTTGAGTATATGGGCTGTGTTTAGGCGCAACCGCTAGCTCATTTTTTAGAAGCACCGCCTGTCACGGCAACGGGTAGGATGATTACATACGGTCGCGATTGTAGCTTAGGGTTTAAGTTCCGGCCTGGCAAATTTAGTATCTTTGGAAAGGTCCCTTAGTAAGGAATGGAAAGGTGGAAACCGCAAAATTTTCGGATACTTCCTTCTCGAGATATTCTTGAGTATATGAGCTGTGTTTAGGCGCAACCGCTAGCTCATTTTTTAGAAGCACCGCCTGTCACGGCAACGGGTAGGGTGATGACATACGGTCGCGATTGTAGCTTAGGGTTTAAGTTCCGGCCTGGCAAACTTGGTATCTTTGGAAAGGTCCCTTAGTAAGGAATGGAAAGATGGAAACCGCAAAATTTTCGGATACTTCCTTCTCGAGATATTCTTGAGTATATGGGCTGTGTTTAGGCGCATTTTTTGTAAGCACCGCCTGTCACGGCAAGGGGTAGGGTGATGACATACGGTCGCGATTGTAGCTTAGGGTTAAAGTTCCGGCCTGGCAAACTTGGTATCTTTAAAAAGGTCTCTTAGTAAGGAATGGAAAGATGGAAACCGCAAAATTTTCGGATACTTCCTTCTCGAGATATTCTTGAGTATATGGGCTCTGTTTAGGCGCAACCGCTAGCTCTTTTTTGGAGACACCGCCTGTCACGGCAACGGGTAGGGTGATGACATACGGTCGCGATTGTAGCTTAGGGTTTAAGTTCCGGCCTGGCAAACTTGGTATCTTTGAAAAGGTCCCTTAGTAAGGAATGGAAAGATGGAAACCGCAAAATTTTCGGATACTTCCTTCTCGAGATATTCTTGAGTATATGGGCTCTGTTTAGGCGCAACCGCTAGCTCCTTTTTTGGAAGCACCGCCTGTCACGGCAACGGGTAGGATGATGACATATAGCTTAGGGTTTTAGTTCCGGCCAGGCAAACTTGGTATCTTTGGAAAGGTCCCTTAGTAAGGAATGGAAAGATGGAAACCGCAAAATTTTCGGATACTTCCTTCTCGAGATATTCTTGAGTATATGGACTCTGTTTAGGCGCAACCGCGCTTAAGCACCGCCTGTCACGGCAACGGGTAGGATGATGACATACGGTCGCGATTGTAGCTTAGGGTTTAAGTTCCGGCCTGGCAAACTTGGTATCTTTGGAAAGGTCCCTTAGTAAGGAATGGAATGATGGAAACCGCAAAATAGTCGGATACTTCCTTCTCGAGATATTCTTGAGCATATGGGCTCTGGTTAGGCGCAACCGCTAGCCCTTTTTTGGCATTGAGACACCGCCTGTCACGGCAACGAGTAGGATGATGACATACGATCGCCATTGTAGCTTAGGGTTTAAGTTCCGGCCTGGCAGACGTGGTTTCTTTGGAAAGGTCCCTTAGTAAGGAATGGAAAGATGAAAACCGCAAAATAGTCGGATACTTCCTTCTCGAGATATTCTTGAGCATATGGGCTCTGTTTAGGGTCAACCGCTAGCTCTTTTTTGGAGACACCGCCTGTCACGGCAACGGGTAGGGTGATGACTTAATGTCACGATTGTAGCTTAGGGTTAAAGTTCCGGTCGGGCACACTTTGTATCATTGAAAGGTCCCTTAGTGCTGAGTTGAAGGATGAAAACCGCATTCCAATCGTATGCTTCCTTCTCGAGATATTCTTGATTGTGTACGCTCTATCTAGGCGCAACGTCTAGCTACCTTTGACCGCGTACGCCAGTGGTAGGGTGATAACTTAAGTGCGATTTTAGGGTCATGGCGTCATGATTTCAAAGTGTCCGTTACTTTTATTGATTAGATCTCATACTTGACACAATCGACGGGAATTAGAAAACATTTGACTGCCAAAAATTGTATTTAATAGTTACTTTTCCACAATGCTTTAAAACGATGGTACTTAGCCCGAATATCGCGGATTTTGATTGCTACTTTTTCAGTGTTGTCTGGGGTAAGGTACCGGTGATGACTTAAGTGCTATTGTGACTGGGGGCTCAAGTTCCGGCCGGGTAAACATTATTATATCTTTGCAAAGGTCTTATAGTGGGGAGTTTAAGGATGAAAACCGCATTCCAATCGGATGCTTCCTTTTGGAGATATTCTTGATTGTGTGCGCTCTATCTAGGCTCAACCGCTAGCTACCTGTAACCGCCGATTACGGCACTAGTAGGGTGATGACTTGAATTTGTGATTGCAACTTATGGTTGAAGTTCCGGTCGGGAAAATTTTGTATCATTGGAAAGGTCTTTCAGTGCCTAGTTGAGGGATGGAAACCCCATTCCAATCGGATTCTTTAATTTCCTCTCTTGATATTCTTGATCGTCTGCGCCCTATTTAGGCTCAACCTCTAGCTACCTATAACCGCCGTCCACGGCACTGGTTGGGTGATACCTTACATTTCCGATTGGCATTGACATTGACGGAGATCGGACACTATTGGGGGTACAGGCATTGGCAGGGGTACGGACACTACTACGGGTACTGACACTACTGGGGATAGGGACACTACATGTACTTGGGTCACAGACACCAATGGGGGTACGGACAATACTAGTAGTCAATACTGGGTGTACAGACACTACTTGGGGTACGGACACTACTGGGGATGCGGACACTACTGGGAGTACTGACACTACTGTGGCTATGGACACTACTTGGGGGTACGGACACTACTGGGGATGCGGACACTACTGGGAGTACTGACACTACTGGGGCTATGGACACTACTTGGGTTACGGACACAACTGGGGGTACGGGACACACGGACTCTGGCTGGGGGTACTGACACTACTGGGAGTTCTGACACTACTGGGGCTATGGACACAAAGTCAAACATAACTTGTACGTCAAAGTACATGGCGTATTATAGATAAAGATAGATATATCCAGCCATTCCTTGGTAAAAAAAGTAGGACATGCAAGCCCCAGGAGCATTTAATCTAGTAGAGGAAACTGTGACAGTTGGTCACTGGTGTCAAATACTAACAAGTGACCGTAGGTAACATACTCTGTGACCTAATTATGGTTTATGTTGGTTGTGATGTTTTCTGTGGTGTATGACTCGGTGTTTATATCGCATACAGAACACATCATCGCCTAGTACCAAAAACTTACTTAAAAGCTAACATACACCTGGTGATTATTTATTATTATTATACCAGTATCACTTCCAAATTTAAAACACAGTCCTGTACGCATGAACAGCAAAATCAGCGTTTCAAACGAACGACACCAAATGCGAAAATTAACACTGGTCCAGAATTCATGTGTAGAAACAAGCTCTTGATATGGTACGTGCTAGTGCAAACCGTTCCTGTACCCTGGTGTAGTGCTACAAATAGTTACGATTTTCCCAACGTCTGCTTGGAGATCGTCACAACGCCACCACCCTGCTTGACTTGTATGTCAAGCTCTGAATAGGGACATATGAGCCCTGTACCTAAATTACTGCCTCTGTCCTTGTACATACTGTAAATGCAGAAATGTTCGCGGTGGATTAATGTTCGCGGTTTTCGCGGCGACCACTTTACCGCGAAATTAAATCCACCGCGAACATTTTTCTATTAAGGTATTAGACTGCAGTAGATGGTGTTACCGCGAAATTAAATCCACCGCGAAAAGTCACTTTTCCCGCTACCGCGAAATTAAATCCCCGCGAACTTAAATGCATTTACAGTATTCTGGCCCCTTATCGCTAAGTCTGCGTCTGCATAGGGTGTAGACACCTGAGAGTGGGTTCAGTGGGTTAAAAGTGTGTTTACGTTAGTATCTGCTTATTCCCGAGTTGTTCACAAAACCTTATCGCAGAGTTCATCTCCAACAGCTGTTATGGAATGTAGTTACCTTCCTGGTACATTGAGAACCGGCTTTTATGTTCCTTTAAAGACCCCTGTCAATCAAATGCCTACTTTTCCCGGGAACGAGGTAGCACAGCTGTTGTCAATTTCCCACGAGGACAACATCTGCTTGACGGTATAAAATTACTACAAGGCTTAAGGCGCAATCATAAGGAAGACCTGAACCACTATACCGGACGGCGTAGGGGTGAAAAGTAATAGTTACCCCATGGGCGGGGCGAGTTTTCTGTGTATATCACAAGGCCCGTCCACCGAGGGGTTTCTAGTCTCCTCGAGGGCGAAGCCCGAGGGGAGACTAGAAATCCCCGAGGTGTCGGGCCTTGTGATATACACAGAAAACGAGCCCAAGACCATGGGGTAACTAACTTAGCCCATGGCATACTTCCCCGAAGCTTTTCTAGTTCATCAGCTTTACAAAATGTTACTTTATTTTGTCCTAAAAGTCCACAATCTTTCTTGTTATTGCTTGAAAAGCTGTGAGACTGTCAGGCTGTAACATACCCTGGGAAAACGCAGACTCCTACGAGGCACGCAAAGTTTACCGATCCCTACAACACGCACGCACGGGACACCCGCCGCCTAACACCCGCATAGAGGCGGGAGGGCGCGCGTTAGGCAGGGGATCGGTAACTCTTATTTGCGACTCTTATTTGCGAAGCTTCTCGAGCAGGTTTCCAGGGTAGCTGTAACAACACAAGGTCATTAATCTTGTCAAGACCTTCCTGGGCAAGGTACCTGGAGAGACATAAAGTCTGCTCATATTCCTCTGGGCAATTAGAAGTCAAGCATAGGATTGGTCAGTTATCACATGACACTATTCTGGTCCCAGAAGAAGGTCTCAAAGGTAAGCAAGGATTGGTCAGAATGGGTCACATGTGTATAGCACCCACACTTTTCAGGCTGATATCACCACAGTTTTCTTGATATCACCACAGTTTTTTCCTCATTTGCATGAAATAGCAGCACACTTTTTTTCGTAGCACCATACTATGTGGATATATCAACAGAAAATGGGGGCTCCTCATTGGCTGAGGGGAAGTAGCCATGGGCTAACTGAAATTATTACATCCAAAATAAAAACAGCTACGGCGAAAAAAAAATAACGTGCATCATTTCCCAACCGAGTACTGACGACATGCCAATCCACATGCGATTGCGGCATACGGAACATAGAGATATAGGTGCGAACACTCAACGCACAAAGTGATTACAAGACTCTGTTACTGGAGGTTACCCTCCAGTGTCACAGAGTAAAAACAATGGTGATCATTTCCACAACAAAAGCATCTGTTTATTTTGCTCCCACTGGCTTTTCAAAATCTGCCTCTATACCTTTGACTATAGAAATTTGGTAGAAATTACTACTTACTCCGTTATACTTTTCTCTTGTTATTTTCTTGGACAGGTAACCCCTAAAATCAATGTGTGGTTGCATACACTTTGTACATTGTATGTGTTCAAGCTCTACTTAGTCCAAAATCTGGTCCACTGCATTTTTCAGGTCCCTTTTTACCGATCCAACAAGAAAAAAACGGATTTGTACAAATAAGATGTATCAGTCTCCATCCATACTGGACAGCATAGTTAGCATAATTCAAATTACAAGTTAAGAATATTTGCTGTGGAATCAGCAGTGAAAAATGATCACCTCATTCAGAGACCACCATTGCCATAACTTTTTATTGCCAGTTCTGTTAGGTGTATTAAGCATTTTACTGGGAACAGATTAGTTAACTGTTAAAACTAACTTTTGATTCGTTTCCACAAACCTCAAGCTGTTTCTTTTTGATTTACGTGGTTGTTGTCAAAAGACAGTAGAATTCTTATGTCCAATTTACTCAACACTGCTGGATTTATATACATCTGATTCCATAAAAGTTTCTGAAATCACTAAAAGCAGCTGATAGTGGTCATCTGGGACACCTCTATAAAATATGGCACTTTGAAAATGTAGCAAAAACTTCCTACAAATAATGGATACCGACAATATATCTAATCTGTGGAAACAATATAAAATTCTGGATATAGAACATCGTAACTATCAATCTACTCAATACATCTACATTACATATAAAAAATGTACTGAAAGACATATTTACACATTCTTTTGAAAGCATGGGTTTTCTGCATAAGATAATGGAAGGCTTGCTTAAATAAACATTCTCTCAACTGTTTGTTAACATTCATATTTCTGTCATCATTATCAATGAAACCCACAGGTTACTTTGTCAAATTGCTCAGGTATAGTACTGAGGTGTAGATACAAGTAGGGACCTCTATACCCACCTCTCTTCACCTATACCTGACCTCTGCACCTGTACCTGTACCTAATAGTATATTTAGGTACACATTCCTAGTGTACACTGATCTGGACATTTGGCCCCACACAATTACATGTACATACAAAAGGATCACGTCTATAAAGTAAACAATCTACATTATAAAAGGTGCGTGTAAAAATACAGATATTTTGGTACATTTCTTTTCTACAATCATCAACACTTAACATTACTTTCCACAATTAGACCATTCTACCCATCACTGAGCTGATCTTCAGGCTCTGGAGACAGGGAGGCAAAGAAGAGTGCTCTCCTGGCTGCATTTTTGAAGTAGCCAGTAGGTAGGTTACCAGTATTTGCAGAGCCTGCGAGCCCACTGCCTTTCACATCTGTGTTGCTAGCAGGTGAGACGGATGTCAGAGAGCTGCTGACGGGTCTTTCGTTCCCGCTTTCCCTGTGTGCGGAAAGATGACTGCCTGATTCTCTACCTATTTGTTTTGCTGGTCCGGAGCCAACATTTTGCCCGCCATCATCCTGACCTTCAGGTCTGTGTTGTTGTTGATCAGTAGCCAACCCTGGTAGGTTAGAAGGTTTGGTTGCCAGCACTGACTTCTGCTCTCTTCTTAGGGCAAGTTTCGACAAACTCTTGAGGGTTTCATTCCACATGGAGTCAGTGACGTCGCTTTTCCCTATGTCATCACCTGAAGTTGAACTTGTGACCTCACTGTGATCTCTGTCCTCTGACTCTTTATCTGGCTCATCCACAACAGATTTCTCCGGAGTATCTGTGACATTGTGAATCGCTGATTTGGGTTTTGGCACACTTGTAGAATTGGAGGCTGTATCTTTTGAAGCTTTGCTATCTGTTTTTGTACCTTGCCCTATTGATGTGGTGGTGTTTGGTCTAACTGCCCCAACCTCCTGATTTTTTCCCTCATCTATCTCAGCAGGTTTTGGCCTGGGACTTTTCAGTCTCTTGTACTCATTATAGGAGACGTTCATCTGCTTGGCTAGCTCCATCTCCTTCCTCTTCACAGCTGTGTCCAGCTCCTCCAGCTGTTGTCTGTGCCTGTCGAACATGTCCTCCAGCTTCCTCCTGTGCTCCTGAGCCTCCCTCCTCTTCAGGTGGACCCGCTCCCATCTCTCACGCTCCCTACGGGCTTCTGCCTCCTTCTCCTCTCTCCACTTCTTTTGCTGTAAAGACACATCAGTTATAATTTCACCTTGAAACTTCATTGCCCCATTGAAGGTAGTACTCATACACTGTACAAGCAACTTTGAAATTTGACAGGTTTCCAGTTGTAGTAAGTGAAATCTACATTAAGTTAGTCTGAAAGGACTTGGTATATCTCGAGTTAGTACTGCTACATACAGCCTCTTTCTACAGCAAACTCCTTCCCCACCGAAAAAACAAGCATCCTTAAGCTTGCTCCAGAATTCTGAAGAAGTCAACTAACTACGTATACTATTTTTCAAGTCTAGATTTTGAAACATAAATGAAAGTAACCTGTATATGCATGTCTCCCAGCTTCTTAAGTTGGGACAGATAGTCCCTAAGGGACTCGTGTCCCTGTCCTCTGGTCACAGTCTGGACATCTAGGAAGCACGGCAAACCAAACTTTCTCTCTACTGTCTCCATGGCAACGTACAGCCTGTCTGCATGGGACTTGTCCATCCAAACCTTCAATGAGAGATCATATCAGCTTTGCAGTAACAGCAGAAAAATTGATAAATGAAAATTTTTTAGAGCACAGAATGTTTCTACTCTATCATGTACTGGAAATACAACTGTACCGTTGGCTCAATGTCCCCTTCACAAATCTTGTTGACGAGTCTGCAGAGCAAACTCCCATCCTGAAAGCTGTGGAGCATGGGAGATGTTATTATTCTGCAGTCTGTGAAATGTCTCCAGTAGATCGTATATAGTCATTATATTGCATATTACATGTACTAAGTAAAGCAGCAGTGCCAGCATGCATCTTTTCTATCACTGAAGAAAAGTGTAACTTTCCTATAAAGTACATTATGTAGATCTAGAATTGCCAAGATACAAGGAACACACGTTACAGACTATAATGTGCTACAATACATATCATGCTACATGTAATGTTAATCAGCTGCTGAGAGCAGTCTGAATAGAGCATTTCTGTTGAAAGATAAGCAGTGGAAAAGTAAAGAGGGCATGCAGACATGTAATAGTGTTAGTGATGATGATGCACCAAAAGAGCACAGAATACACAGCACAGAGATGTTTCCCACTTACACCGAATAATCCACCACCATGTGTCCCAACATGCACTTCACCCATGCAAATATGGCCATGTCTTCTTGTTCCCAGGTCACCAGCGGAACCTGGGCGTGTCCCCGGCTGTCTATCCCATCATACCTTGCACCAGAATGATGATATGGTTTGTGTCTAGATGTTAGTGGAACTGCACGGACAGCGTACCTCCCAACACCTTGTGTGAGAGGTATTGTGGGAAACATGTTAGTTACTTTCTGTGTATCTTGCATTATATATAATGTACAAACTCTCACTGGAAGATTAGCCTGGTTAATAACTCACTAAACTATTTTAACTTTAGTAGTAGTAGTAGTAACTTTAGTATTTAAACTGTAGTAATTCACTAATGCTCAAACACTGCTCTTACACCAGTGAGTACATTGCATTGGCAAGAAGATATCATAACTGGAAGTTTTGTTGCAGTACCATAGAATAGCTATTGGGGGGCCAATAACCTAAAGGTCTCTTTCTCTTGCAAACCCCTACCAACTACATGGTATCATCCATGACTTTACGAGTTATGCTGTTCACAGCCCAATGCAGAGACAGTTAGGGTCAAAATCAACCAATGCTGGCTTTCATTGTGCATCCATCCTTATGCCGCACGAGTGTCTATCGTACAAAAGTGAAAGTGCAATTTATATTATCTTGTTGTTGTATTTCCTCATTCAGGAGTCCTACCTTCACATCTTATCCTCAGGGCGTGACACAGAGCAAGAATGGCTTTTGCTTTCCCATCCACAATATCTGCAAGAAACAAATAAACAAACACGGTCATATCCACTTACTTACTAGTACTTATATCTTACTGTTATAAAAACTAGCTTTTCAACCTTAAAATGAAATTGCTGTCTCTCCGACTTGATTGTATATTAGTATATAAGTATTATACAGTAATCAAAAGCACACTCAAGAAGTATCTTTGTAAATCCTTCATCACTGTAGTCAAATTAAAAATAGCTTTCTGCACCAAACACCATGAAATGAATCTTCACGGCATCTTTTACTAAGATAAATCTTTATTTTCAAACATAAACATCTTCAATTTTGTTACTGCTTGCAATGGTTTGCTGTGACCACTGAACACATCATACTTTCTGAAACCAATGCCCAGACATACCTGAAGATGTCAGCCCTTCCAACATGACTCCTCCCTCCCCACAGAAGCTGAGACAGGCTGTTGTGTTCTCCACCCTCTGGATCCAGCTGGTTGGTTTAGGATGAGGGTAGGGGATTTGTTGCTCTGCTGTGGAAGGATACAACGCATTAATTCTTCAATAAGAATTGATGTAATAATGTAATAATGTAATAATGTAATAATGATTGCTGAATGCATATTGTATTCAACACAGAGTATTCTTTGTTGTTATATTGTCTATAACTGGACAATTATTAAATTAATCATTACAATTGTAACAGATTCATCTAAATTAACAGTAAATCATGTAAAATGCTGGCTTTTACCATGGTATACAACTATGGAACTTGATGTGATTTTGTTTTGGTTTCAAAACTACGATACATCATGACTTCATTGTTCCACAAGAAAGGCAACATTTTGATGAAAATGCAGAATGTAGCCTTTTGCCAAAGTACTTGCACACTATACCATTAGTCTAGCCTAATAGTATTGTGTGTGAGTGAAGGAAACAACCTATCTACTAGTTATTAACTCCCGACATAGGAAGAAGGAAAAAGACCACACCAACAAAACCAGAGGAAACATGATAATTTACTGGTAAGGCCACATTGATTTGATTATATGGATGACATCCGCGCTCGCACCAATTTTCGGCCATTTCCACACAAAAAAAAGTTTTCAACCACACAATAAATTGTGCAAAGCAGCTGTAATATGAGCACAAATATTCCGTAGATTGAAAAAAAAGTATCAGAAAACAGATAACTAATGCCATAGAATGCCAAAATGAATCTAAAGTCAAAGATTAAGATGTGAAAGGACAGAAAGAAAACAATCTATTGTTGGTTGGGGGAGGTACCAGTACAGAAAATTCAGGTCCAGAGGACCATTTCCAGGTCCGGACATGAACCTGGACCTGATTGTCTGTGGAAACTTGAGAACTGGCAATACTCAAAACAATGGTAATTGGTCAATTTTGCTACAAAGGAATCTGTTTGTTGGATTATTGGACTCCCACTGCATTTTAAAATCCCATCTCCATGTAATAAAGGCTAACTGTCTTTGTACCTTTGACTGTAGAAACTTGGTGCAATTGACTATAAACTCTACTTGACTTCGCTCTTGTTGTCTTCTTGGCCCCCGCGGTTGGACCCCAAATGGCTGCCGACATAGTGTGTCCATTTTATAATTGGCGAAACCTGTTCCTCTGTTGTTTTTTTTTCAGGTCTGTTTTTTTTGGATTGGTCCAAGAAGAAAAAAATGTTTTGCACCCGTATGATGTACTGGTCCCTACACCTAACTGTTGGTATACCATTACAATGTGTGTTTATTCCTATGTTCAACCTTCCTGGCCACTTTGATTTCATACTGAAGGCAACTTTTGTTTTTTTTGCCAAACTTTTTTTTTATTCGCTCGCTCGCATCAGTTTTGGAGTTCCCAGAGGATGTCATCCATATAATCATATCAACATGGCCTAAGGGGAAAATGGTATAGTAAGACATACCCATGACTTCTACCAACTTGATGAGGGTTATGCCATCAGACAGGGCTGTTACAAGATCCCCCACGGGGGGCAGGTCTCCTCTCTCAGCCAGGTAGGCATTGGCCCACACTGTATACTCCTGGGAGGGAAAGGAGATTGAGGTATGTTACACACAACACTGCAAGTTGTTGTTTATTTTCATCTCCATTAGACTTTACAAAGCCAAGCTGACCCCATACAAGTACATGTGTAGCCATTAAGGTTACAGCAATATAAATCATTTCAGAAATTGTAATTATAGAAGTTTAAAAAAAAATGAAACTTACATGCAGTTTGTTGAGGAGCCAAATAGTGCACCACATGATATAGGTACTTACTATTAAATGTAATGCTAGGCTGTATTATCTGTGTCCTACATATACATGTGGTGTGTCACAGCTGCTACATGTAAGCTGCCTACAGATGTATACTAATAATAATATTCAGGCTCTAAGCAATCTATTTCCATGCAGAAAATCAATATAACAACTAGTGCAGCTTGGAGTGAACTCTTATCAAAAGAATGATATTCTAGCTGCTACTTCCTAAAAAAGGTCAGTCTTCAAAATGCCTAAAAATCTCATTTTACTTGAAACCAATTGTTGTGGTAACCCCAAAAGGACCCTCAAGTGATGCTCAAATCTTCACTGGTCCATGTGACATTTGAAGTGCTCTAGTATGAGACTCCTGAGCCCCACAGAACACTCGAGTCATGAAAAACAAATTGTTGAAGTTTAAGAACTCTGCAGTGCTCATTGGTTTTTAACCATTTCCCTGCTGCCTAACCTCATACTGTAACCAATTAGAAGTGGTTGCCAAACTGCTACTTAAGTATGCTAAAGGTTAAAGGGATGCATGTATTTTGGTGCTAAAAGTACAAATATTTTGAATTCTAAAATCTCCTGTCAGACACACATTAATGTTACTTACATTCATTTTCAACATATTTTTGTCATTTTGTCAAATTTCAATCGTTCAGGTAAACAATGAAAAGGAAGCCGCAACCAAATTCCCTTACTTCATAGGTAGCCAAACTGGAAGTAAGCCAGCTGCAGAATTCCGAATCGACTGTTTTTGTGGTTGGAGATCATTAGGGCTTTGTGGGGACTTTCAACAAACTTGAGGAAAAATTCTAGTTCATCGCAAAGTTGGAAAAAATGGCAAACAACTCAAGCAGCGAGGTTTGGGTGGTGGGGGGTGGTGATGTGCATAATCTTAATACGTCCTCACGGTACAACAAAGTCATATTCATTCGTTGTGAATATCGCAGTGCAGTGTAGTAGTGTAGATCCATTACATAATGTGCATATCTTAAGATGTCCTCACAGCACAACAAAGTCATATTCATTCGTTGTGAATATTGCAGTGCAGTGTAGTAGTGTATTTCCATTACATAATGTTGAAAAATGACTGAAAAGAGTGACTTTATCTTAAGAAACACCAGCTGATGGCAACCACATTCTGATGAAGATGAGCTGGGCTTCTCTAACCTGTATCTCATGCTGAGTTTTCTCCCTGTCAGTGGAGGGGTTGTAGCCTCCATTGTACGGCCAGTACAACACGTTGGTTCCCTCCAGAGCTCCCCTCCGTCCAGACTGCATAATGTCACATCATCTCATCAGGCACACACAGGAACCTACAAAAACAGAGATGTAAGACTTTCATTGAGAGATGCTATAATATTATCTCCACTCTGGTATAAAAAGCTTCATGTTGGCAGAACGGTTAGGGTACAGAGGTTCCTTCCAGGGATAGGGTAGCAATAACTCCTTTGAGCTCAAGCTCCCCCGGAGAGCTAATGTGAGATCGGCAGGCTGACTGCCTTGGCTCCCCGAACAAAACTTGCTAGCTAACTCGCTAGCTACCCGGTCCTGTCTCAGGCTCCCAGGGTACCGTTAACGTCCCAAGTGTTTCTTATGCGTATTACGCATGTAACGTGTAAAACGTGTTTATTTCTCATGCAAAAGGTTCCGGTTCGGAGTTTTTTTTAGGATTTGGGGCCGATTTGACTGTCTCTGAGAAAAGCGCTAGCGCATCTCAAAACATCGTTTTTCGGATAATTCAATGTTTCCGATAGAAAAGTGTGTGTTGTCGCTGACCGACAGACTCATTTGACATTTTCTGTAGAAATGTTATTTTTGGTAAAAAACATTAAAAATATAAGCTTTTCATCCATAAATTGCTAATTTGGGGCCATTTTTTACAGGCCGCTACACGGAAAATATGAATTTTCCTGGGATAATGACTCATATGGCAATGAAGGTCAAGACTTCTTCTGTATACTGAGTAAAAAGGAAAAAAAGTTATCCGATACGTTTTCCGCGAGCTCCGATGGCGCTAAAACACCCAAAACGCACATAGAACGCACGATCTGGGTAATCAGGCGACGAAACGCTTTACCGCTATCGCGCGCACTAATACCAGGAAGTGTTCGCCGCATGATCAAATCTCCGACACCATAAAACGCTACCAACAACAAGCATTTGGAGAAGTATAAAAGATTATAGACTTCTAAAGCGATAGCTGAAAAATCTAGAGCCAAAACTATGGAGACAACCTCTGATTTGCGTCTTATTCTTAGGGACTATTTGGATATCTGGACACTTGAAATTCCGAACCGGAACCAAAAGCACAGTGTAAGACCTGTTTAAATCCTGATTATGAGCTGTGGAAAAGCCTTGTAATTCATGATCAAAAGCCAATGCATATACTCGTAGTATCATGTAGTTGATTAGACACTAGTTTTATGTACTTACCTCTCTTAGTTCTTGAGATTGTGTATGCAATTAGCCCTCGGGCATGATTTTGCAAATAAAACATATAATTATTATAAAACGTACACACCACACTGACCACAGTAAACGTGTATATAATTGTACTTAAAAAATCCCCAATGGCCCAAAATCTAATGATTTTGAGGTCTCATCCAGACCTACGTAGTATACCGGGCTGGTTGAACGTTAACATACTAAATATTAAATTAATCAAATCCACCCAG